>NC_091152.1:47614528-47657028 GCF_040958095.1 Procambarus clarkii | reverse complement strand
GATTTGCCTAATAAGCCAAGTTTTCATGAATTAATGTTTTTTCGACTACCTAACCTACCTAACCTAACCTAACCTAACTTTTTCTGCTACCTAACCTAACCTAACCAATAAAGATAGGTTAGGTTAGGTTAGGTAGGGTTGGTTAGGTTCGGTCATATATCTACGTTAATTTTAACTCCAATAAAAAAAAATGACCTCATACATAATGAAATGGGTAGCTTTATCATTTCATAAGAATAAAATTAGAGAAAATATATTAATTCAGGAAAACTTGGCTTATTAGGCAAATCAGGCCTTGCATAGTAGACTGAGAAGTGCATTCTGGCTATTAGGTACGACATATATATATATATATATATATGTATATATATATATATATATATATATATATATATATATATATATGTATATATATATATATATATGTATATATATATATACATATATATATCAGTGTTTTGTTTTGTGATCGTCAATTGCATATATGTATTTATATATATATATATATATATATATGTCGTACCTAGTAGCCAGAACTCACTTTTTGGCCTACTATTCAAGGCCCGATTTGCCTAATAAGCCAAGTTTTCCTGAATTATTATATTTTTTCTAATTTTTTTCTTATGAAATGATAAAGCTACCCATTTCATTATGTATGAGGTCAATTTTTTTTTATTGGAGTTAAAATTAACGTAGCTATATGACCGAACCTAACCAACCCTACCTAACCTAACCTATCTTTATAGGTTAGGTTTGGTTAGGTAGCCGAAAAAGTTAGGTTAGGTTAGGTTAGGTAGGTTAGGTAGTCGAAAAACAATTAATTCATGAAAACTTGGCTTATTAGGCAAATCGGGCCTTGCATAGTAGGCTGAGAAGTACGTTCTGGCTACTAGGTACGACATATATATATATATATATATATATATATATATATATATATATATATATATATATATATATATATATATATTATATATCCTGGACGCTGGTCGCATGCTGTCATCAACAAAGCCTCGTGCTAAGTTATGTTTACAATATATTCTCAGACATTTCGATGATATCGTGCGAAGATGCAATGTAATCCTACACCTTTTGATGCTTGGGAATGAAATTTTTCTCCAACTGTTCCATAACATGCAGGCGAGATTACAGTGAGGAACATGGGATAATATGCCCTCATTAATGAGTGGATCAAGGTAATGTAATGCCACGGTGAAATATATTCATGCTCTGGGGAACTTGAATCTTTTATTTGGTATAAACTACACACTTAGAGCACGAGGTAAGCGTGCTTCATATTAATGGTGCAGGATCAGGTAGCATGCCACTGTTTACAGATGACCTACCGTCTCATCATTCAAATAAAACAAGCAAATTGGAAAGTAAATATGATAGTCATGGGAAAATATAAAGGCATATACACACACTCTCAGAGGAACTGATAGGGTAGAAAAGACACAGTATATTTAAAGTTTATTTATTATATTTATTAATTTGATTTATTAACGAGTTTAACACAGGAGGCACACGCGCAATGGGGACAGAGGTGAAAATTGAGAACCCAAATGAGCCACAGTGACATTAGAAAGAACGTTTTCAGTGTCATAGTAGTTAGTAAATGGAATGCATTAGGAAGTGATGTGGTGGAGGCTGACTCCACACACAGTTTCAAATAGTTTATATATATATATATATATATATATATATATATATATATATATATATATATATATATATATATATATATATAATATAATATAAAATATAGGGGGGTACCCCCCTCTGGTTGTTTGTAGGGACCTATAAGCCTCAAAGAAGACGATATGCAGCACCCAGGAGAGCCTTGATGGGCTCTCTCGTACACTGGCACATGTCGTCCTCTCCTACCACTCCTCTATATATTTGTTTATATAGGGAAATTTATTGTACAAGATTATATGATTACAAATGTGACCTCAACACATACACAACACAACCAATACAAGATGAAAGACACGGCAATGAGAAACATTGATAAATGTTAGACAGATTTGATCATTGTTGTAAGTCAACACAAATACTCATGCAGCTCCAGCATGTTTAATAGAGTTGATGAAATATCTGTTCCCAATAATGCCATGAGTAGTGTTGGGGATATAATTCTGATGACTTCCTAATACTTTTGTACAGTACTTCCAGTACTACACTACAGTACAGTTCTTTTGTAGAGTATAGTAATAAGACTTCTCAATACTTTTGTACAGTACTTCCAGTACTACACTACAGTACAGTTCTTTTGTAGAGTATAGTAATAAGACTTCTCAATACTTTTGTACAGTACTTCCAGTACTACACTACAGTACAGTTCTTTTGTAGAGTATAGTAATAAGACTTCTCAATACTTTTGTACAGTACTTCCAGTACTACACTACAGTACAGTTCTTTTGTAGAGTATAGTAATAAGACTTCTCAATACTTTTGTACAGTACTTCCAGTACTACACTACAGTACAGTTCTTTTGTAGAGTATAGTAATAAGACTTCTCAATACTTTTGTACAGTACTTCCAGTACTACACTACAGTACAGTTCTTTTGTAGAGTATAGTAATAAGACTTCTCAATACACTTGTACAGTCGGTGGCTGAGTGGTTATAGTACCGAATATGCCAAGAGGCATACAGGCCCTAGCTGATCAGGTTCGAATCTTTCAGGGGTCAAGAGTTTTCTGATAGTTTGAAATGGGATATAATAGAGCCCAATAGGTTCAGAACCTTGTACACCAATTCATTGACAGTTGAGAGGCGGGACCAAGGAGCCTTAGCTCAACACCTGCAGGCATAATGATGTATATTCATCACGGTCACGCATAATATATTATAAATAAAATTAAGTTTTGGCATCTATTCTGTAGAAAATTTATTTGCAATAAATGGCAAATATTACTTAAACCAGGATATTATTTGAGAAAATGTGAAGTGATACAAAGTGTGTGACTCTCCCAGCGTGCTAGCGTGACTCTCCCGGCGTGCTAGCGTGACTCTCCCGGCGTGCTAGCGTGACTCTCCCGGCGTGCTAGCGTGACTCTCCCAGCGTGCTAGCGTGACTCTCCCGGCGTGCTAGCGTGACTCTCCCGGCGTGCTAGCGTGACTCTCCCGGCGTGCTAGCGTGACTCTCCCGGCGTGCTAGCGTGACTCTCCCGGCGTGCTAGCGTGACTCTCCCGGCGTGCTAGCGTGACTCTCCCAGCGTGCTAGCGTGACTCTCCCGGCGTGCTAGCGTGACTCTCCCGGCGTGCTAGCGTGACTCTCCCGGCGTGCTAGCGTGACTCTCCCGGCGTGCTAGCGTGACTCTCCCGGCGTGCTACCGTGACTCTCCCGGCGTGCTAGCGTGACTCTCCCGGCGTGCTAGCGTGACTCTCCCGGCGTGCTAGAGTGACTCTCTTGGCGTGCTAGCGTGACTCTCCCGGCGTGCTAGTGTGACTCTCCCGGCGTGCTAGCGTGACTCTCCCGGCGTGCTAGCGTGACTCTCCCGGCGTGCTAGCGTGACTCTCCCGGCGTGCTAGCGTGACTCTCCCGGCGTGCTAGAGTGACTCTCCCGGCGTGCTAGCGTGACTCTCCCTGCGTGCTAGAGGGACTCTCCCGGCGTGCTAGCGTGACTCTCCCGGCGTGCTAGCGTGACTCTCCCACCGTGGTAGCGTGACTCTCCCAGCGTGGTAGCGTGACTCTCCCAGCGTGGTAGCGTGACTCTCCCGGCGTGCTAGTGTGACTCTCCCAGCGTGCTAGTGTGACTCTCGCAGCGTGCTAGCGTGACTCTCCCAGCGTGCTAGCGTGACTCTCCCGGCGTGCTAGCGTGACTCTCCCAGCGTGCTAGCGTGACTCTCCCAGCGTGCTAGCGTGACTCTCCCGGCGTGCTAGCGTGACTCTCCCGGCGTGCTAGTGTGACTCTCCCAGCGTGCTAGTGTGACTCTCCCGGCGTGCTAGCGTGACTCTCCCGGCGTGCTAGCGTGACTCTCCCAGCGTGCTAGCGTGACTCTCCCAGCGTGCTAGCGTGACTCTCCCAGCGTGCTAGCGTGACTCTCCCGGCGTGCTAGCGTGACTCTCCCGGCGTGCTACCGTGACTCTCCCGGCGTGCTACCGTGACTCTCCCGGCGTGCTAGCGTGACTCTCCCAGCATGCTAGCGTGACTCTCCCAGCGTGCTAGCGTGACTCTCCCAGCGTGCTAGCGTGACTCTCCTAGCGTGCTAGCGTGACTCTCCCAGCGTGCTAGCGTGACTCTCCCGGCATGCTAGTGTTACTCTCCCAGCGTGCTAGCGTGACTCTCCCGGCATGCTAGTGTTACTCTCCCAGCGTGCTAGCGTGACTCTCCCAGCATGCTAGCGTGACTCTCCCAGGCTGTAAAACCGTTCATTTTAATTCGTCAAAACATGACTTATTCAGCTGACAGCATGAAACTATCACAATGTATAGAAGCAAACGGGGTTTCCCCTCAAATAAAAATTAATATTTGTATATTATATTGTTCTATCAGAGTTTGGTTAGGTTAGATATGATTTGATTAGGTTAAGTTAGATTATGTTAGGTTAGGGTAGGTTAGGTTAGGTAATTTTAGGTTAGGTTAGGTCAGGATAAGTTAGGTTAAGTTAGATTAAGTTGGATTATGTTAGATTAGATTAGGTTACGTTAGGTTAGATTATGTTAGGTTAGGGTAGGTTAGGTTAGGTAAGTTTAGGTTAGCTTAGGTCAGGTTAAGTTAGATTATGTTAGATTAGATTAGGTCATGTTAGGCTAGGTTAGGTCAGGTTAGGCTAGGTCAGGTTAGGCTAGGTTAGATCAGGTTAGGTTGGGTCAGGTTAGGCTAGGTTAGGTCATGTTAGGCTAGGTTAGGTTAGATTAGGCTATGTTAAGTCAGATTAGGTTAGGTCAGGTTAGGCTAGGTCAGGTTAGGCTAGGTCAAGTAAGATTAGGATAGGCAACTTAGTTACGTAGCTGTGACGTTAGTGCGTGTTTACACAACAGACTGAACGTGACCAAGGCACGTTTCCACTGACAGCTTCAAACATGGGCAAGTGACTTATCAGGATGTCAATAATAAGTGAATTATTATTGACGTGTGTATATTTTTATAATTCTGTATAAGAAATACAACGTTCTGTGTTGGCTCAAAACATTGATCCAAGCTCTTCTGGCCTATGTTGTTTCGAACATTGATCCAAGCTCTTCTGGCCTATGTTGTCTCGAACATTGATCCAAGCTCTTCTGGCCTATGTTGTCTCGAACATTGATCCAAGCTCTTCTGGCCTATGTTGTCTCGAACATTGATCCAAGCTCTACTGGCCTATGTTGGCTCAAAACATTGATCCAAGCTCTACTGGCCTATGTTGTCTCGAACATTGATCCAAGCTCTTCTGGCCTATGTTGTCTCGAACATTGATCCAAGCTCTACTGGCCTATGTTGTCTCGAACATTGATCCAAGCTCTTCTGGCCTATGTTGTCTCGAACATTGATCCAAGCTCTTCTGGCCTATGTTGTCTCGAACATTGATCCAAGCTCTACTGGCCTATGTTAGCTTCATATCGATCCTGACTCTGGTGGCTGGAGACTGCGAGCTGCTGTTTGACTTTCATCTATTTTCCAATATAAGATATTGGACCCGAGAAATGTTTCTCCTTTAAAGCTTTTTATAAGACCTGGAGTTTTCAGTTGGGTTATGAGGGAGTGCAATGTCGTGTAACCTGAGTTTTGTCAGTCACGTGTTATTGATAAATCAGCGAGTTATCCGAGAGTTGGAGCAGCTTCAATAGCTGTTGATGACGGAGCAGATCAATTGACTGATGCGAATGTTCTTAGTGAAGTTGTTGTAATTTTAATGTGAATTCTTGAATATGTATGTTGTCAGTGAAGTGACATTGTTCAATGTGTGTGTTGTCCGTGAATTAATGTGGATATAATGGTTAATGCTGAAACAACATTGATCAGCATCAATGCTCTAGGTAAAGCCACAATACTTTACAAAGATGTTACTGAAACAACAGTCTCTCTCTCGCCTAAGTCAATGTAAAGTATTTACTGAATCTGGTCTCACAAAGTTATCACGAAGGCATCAGGTAAATAAACACTGGCGGCCAATCACGGTAATAATGCATTTATTTTAAGCTTAACTGACTTGTTTAAAATAAATAGAGAAACTGCTTAATACGTCAGAAGTAGAAATAGTCCAAGTAAAAACAAGGGTTTATAAACGATAAGAAGTACAAATAGTACTAAATTAGTTTGATATTAATACAGTATAAGCAAATAAATAAAATACACATTCTGACTAGAATATAAATAAAGTAGTAATTGAATTATCTCAAGACTCGTATGACAGTCTTCAGTGAGATTCGATAAATGATTTTAGACTCGGGCCAAGAAAGAATATAAATATATCTTACTTTGCAAACGTTTGGAAGATAACACACTCAGAGAATAGAGTGAACGTTTGCCCTGCCCTTGCTCTCAGGATAGCGTGAGCTTTCAGATCTTGCTCTGAGGATAGCAGAAAAAGACTATATGTTGCTCTAAAGATAGCGGTATAGATTAGATGTTGCTCTAAGGATTGCGGAAAAGAGTAGATCTTGCTCTATGGATAGCGGGAAAGAATAGTTATTGCTCTATGGACAGCAGTAAAGACTAGATCTTGGTCGAAGGATAGCGGAAAACAATAGATCTTGCTCTAAGGATATCGTTAATGTTCAAATCCTTATTTGAGGATATCTTAAACATGAACGTTCACATCCCTCTCTGAGGTTGGCCAAAATGTTCAGATATTACCGCGATGGTAATTTATACTTTGGTCAGAATATATTTTGACCAAGTTTGTATAAGTTAACATAAAAAATGTATTTCTCCAACTCGTGTTATTTCCAATACAAATATTAGCAGCGCGGGTAAAATGTTATACAATAACGCTTGCGCGAACAAGCCTGAATGGTTGCTTGAATAACGCTTGCTTATTAATTTAACTTCCAAATCAATACTAATCTATTTTGATGTTAAATTTTGAGTATGAGTTAGAATGAGAACTACGGGCTCACCATAGCCCGTGCTGCTTGGAACTTTTTGTTACGGGTAGCGAATCTTAAATAACAACAACGTTAGAATGAGTTAGGAAGGGTTAGAGGATAGAAGTGTGGCATGAGTAGGGTTGTTAGTTGTGCTGCTCTGGTTAGTGAGTGTCGTTAGAAGTGTTTCGCTGGTTATAGTGTGGAAATGTGGAAGAGCAGTGGTGAGGATTCGAACCTGTGCACTAAGGGGTGTTGAATCCTTATTCAGGCACACGCCTCAGACAATAAGGCCACGACAGTGTCTAGGGGCGTGTGAGCTTGGGAGTATTCACCGCATGGGTTCGAATCCTCATGACGGCTCCTACGGATTTTCTCATTGATCCATCACATTAGTGTGAATACTCTGTCTTTTACTTTTTGTGTCTGTAGGATTGAACTATTAGATCTTGGGCCCCGACTTTCTAACCAATCTATTTGGTTATCAATCTATCAGTCTACCTGCGTGTTGTTAGCATATATCACTTGTTAGATAACGTTGTTTTGTCGTATACCACATGTTAGAGAGTACTATTAATAGTGTATCACCGGAGAGGGAGTAGTAAGGACATATACATAGAGACAATTGCAGTAGTCCCAGAGCACATGAGAGGTAGTTCTTTATACACATTCAACTATGGCCATTCATACACCTGGACCAACCTGGTGATCATACATTATGTTTCCTGGCGGTCTGATCTGTAAATAGTTATCTATTTACAAACCAACTTTTCCTCAGTTCTTTCTAAATCTAAACTTATTCATTTTATATTCAGTTGTTTTATGTAAGCTTGTTAAATTCGTAATTTCAAGTCTCTATTTATATCCTCAAATTATAGCATTTGTAAATTTTTCTTCAAACATATTTTCAAATAATTTTTGTCTCTATTGAGAATGCAAATTAAGTTTTAAAAATGTTCCTACATAAAGCTGTCGAAATTCTCGTAATTAAAATCACATTTTCTGAGCACCTTAAAACAGGTGATTCTAATTCTGAGCACCTTAAGGTAGGTGATACTAATTCTGAACACCTTAAGGTAGGTGATACTAATTCTGAACACCTTAAGGTAGGTGATACTAATTCTCAGCACTTTAAGGCAGGTGATTCTAATTCTGAGCACCTTAAGGCAGGTGATTCTAATTCTGAGCACCTTAAGGCAGGTGATTCTAATTCTGAGCACCTTAAGGCAGGTGATACTAATTCTGAGCACCTTAAGGCAGGTGATTCTAATTCTGAGCACCTTAAGGCAGGTGATTCTAATTCTGAAAACCTTAAGGCAGGTGATTCTAATTCTGAAAACCTTAAGGCAGGTGATGTGGGATATCTGGGGCTTGACTCAATTATTTAATTATTTAATTTAATAACGAAGGACCACCCACTTTTGAGTAAAGAGGGAAACTAATAAAAAGTGATCATTGGAAAACACAAGGAAGAACCAGTGTCTATTGATAGGTATTAGAAAGAATAATCACTTAAATAAATAATGGACTGTATGATTAACTAAAGTCAAAGCCTCAAACACCTACATTGGGGGGGGGGGGGTATTGCTAGAACTTCATATAGTCTAGGAACTAGTGTGGTTCGTCACCAGTTCATTGTTAAGTAAATAATATTATGACCTAAAATATTATAGAATCAATAGGTAAATTCAAATAGAGAATATTAATGATTATTAAAATTAAAGAGCAATCCTTTAAGTAAACTCATCAATTTCCAATAATCATATGGTAAAATATTCGATATGATAATCTTGTGAATTTGTATAATAAAATGAAATAATTAAATGTGTACAAAAAGTCTTAGCTTTAAGACGATTTCTATGACATCGTTCGTGCTTCGTCCTCGTGATCTCAGGATCTCCACATAGAAGCCATTAGAGGTGAATAACACGAATGCGGTTAACGACTCGTTCACTCCTCACATACGAGCTGTAATTTAAAGGATATTACGTAGCATTGAACTAGCTACTTAGATCTCAATATTTATGAAAACAGAAAATAAATATTAATGCGGTACTAACGTTGGATTTGGTGTCGTCCCACTATATAACGACAGACTACCCACGAAATATACAATCTCTAATGATGCATCAAGAAAGAAAATATACTTAGCATGAGCGCAGTAACTGCTGAAGTCTGCCGATATCGCGTCTATCAGTCCCAGACTTCCACGGTGTTGTACACATGATTGAGAGTTTGGCTTGATTCTCGACGCGTTATTGATTGGCCGAGCACTATGGAGCACGTGGAAGAATAATTATTCGTTATTAGTTGGGTATCAGTGTAATTCTTGCTGATAACTCCCCAACGCCACGTGTCTCAGACTCTGACGCCACGACTTTCCTCTGTCCAAGCACGCACGCTGCACCCGCAGGTTCCACAACGGCGTCTCCTCCTCCTCCAACCCGCGTCTCGCATTCACCACAGAAATTATTAATTCACGAATACTACTATTTCACGCAATTGTGGTTGAAATACTTTAATAAGGACTGGGTTGTGATTCTAGGGATTTAAATATTATCACTTTCTCGTCTTATGGTGGTAAACGGGAAATGGAGAAGATTTTAGTTTTCTCCATGGCATTCACGCGTGACAGAAAAACTATTACTTGATAACAATTGTAACTAAAAACTCTCGATTTAGAATTATTTGGGAGTTATGTTATCCGTAAATAATTATCACACGGAATACTGATGATTTTAGAGAACCACATTCAATTCTCTAGCACATTGGTAATAAATGTGTTTAACTAGACATTATCTGATGCAATGTTGGTGCTTTATTTCGTAAGAATTCTAGCATTAATACGCAGATATAATGGTTAGTTTATGTTGACACTACTGTTAGTAAATTTAGTAAATACTGTAGTTAGTATATAATAATAATGATTTATTATAATACAATAGTAGTGTATTAGTGTTGGAAATTTCCAACAGGTGATTCTACTTCTGAAAACCTTAAGGCAGGTGATTCTACTTCTGAAAACCTTAAGGCAGGTGATTCTACTTCTGAAAACCTTAAGGCAGGTGATTCTACTTCTGTAAACCTTAAGGCAGGTGATTCTAATTCTGAAAACCTTAAGGCAGGTTATTTTAATTCTGAGCTGTATGATCGTGGCCAGACATAACAGGTACAGCTGATGACAACCTTTAGATAACCAGTTACTAAAGCGTCTATAAATAATCACTAGAATCCAATTAGCAACATTTTGAAAATGAAAACATTGAATTTTAAATCCATCTCTCACTCAGAAATGTCGTATTTCCTCGTTGTCCAGCTGTCAGCTCCAACATTTGTCCTCATAACTGTCCATCCGCTAATGTTCTGTCCGTTTTAACATTCTGTCCAAGTCGTCCTGAAGCTGCATAAAGTCCTAGTCTGAAAGTCCCAAGATTAATTTGATCAGAATGATGCTGTGAATTCTGTGTGTCGTTACCTGACACGACAGACGGCACACGACAGAGTCTGTGAGGAGTCTATTTCAGAATCCAATAAAGAATATTCCTGAAATAGTTATGAATTTATCCACTTATAAAATATTCATGAGATTATCATGTCCTAAACCGGTGTTTGGACCGAATGGTGAGTAATATGAGTAATACAGCAGGGGTTACAGAGAGGTTTTGTGTAGCGTCAGAGATTAGTGTTGGTACTGTACTGGGTGTAGTGTTGTTAGTGCTAATGTAGGCACATGTTAGAGAGAGGTTGTGCTGGAGGACGTTCAAGGTAAGAACACATTAGTGGATAAACAGGTATTGGAGCTTCTAAAGTCCACTCACCTTTCCTCTATTCGTTCATATATTAATTAAACAATTATAACTTCATTTCTGTTTGCTTTGGTACAGCAAAATGAGTACCATGGTGAGTAATGGTGAGTAATCTGGCTATTTATGGTGACTCTGCTATCGTTGAAATAACGATGTGGTAACCCAGCACTCACAGAGAAGGAACCAATAGCACCAACAACTACTCACAGGAGAAAGACTGCCAAGAAAGAGGCGAAGGTTCAAGGACAACACAGATCACCATTACGAGAATTAATCAAGAAAAGATAATTAATTAGCGTTACCACCTGCCAGATAGGCTCTCAATCACCGCAGATAATTAGCGTTACCTCCTGCCAGGTAGGCTCTCTATCACCGCAGATAATTAGCGTTACCTCCTGCCAGGTAGGCTCTATCTTCGCAGATAATTAATTAGGGTTACCTCCTGCCAGGTAGGCTCTCTATCACCGAAGATAATTAGCGTTACCTCCTGCCAGGTAGGCTCTCTATCACCGCAGATAATTAGCGTTACCTCCTGCCAGGTAGGCTCTCTATCACCGCAGATAATTAGCGTTACCTCCTGCCAGGTAGGCTCTCTATCACCGCAGATAATTAGCGTTACCTCCTGCCAGGTAGGCTCTCTATCACCGCAGATAATTAATTTAGTGGACAGTTAATGGGACAGGTGATAAACGAGAAAGTGCTTGCTCACTCACAGGCTGCCACGACACGGGCACGCTGTCACACCACACAACAACCACACACACAAACAAGGATACACAAACAAGGATACACAAACAAGGATACACAAACAAGGATACACATAAACAAGGACACACGTAGAGAAGGACACACATAGAGAAAGACACATAGAGAAGGACACGTAAACAAGGACACGTAAACAAGGACACACACAAACAAGGACACGTAAACAAGGACACACACAAACAAGGACACGTAAACAAGGACACACACAAACAAGGACACACACAAACAAGGACACACAAACAAGGAAACGCATAAACAAGGACACACACAAGCAGACACACACAAACACGGACAAACATGAACAAGGACACACACAAACAAGGACACGTAAACAAGGACACACACAAACAAGGACACACACAAACAAGGACACGTAAACAAGGACACACACAAACAAGGACACGTAAACAAGGACACACACAAACAAGGACACACACAAACAAGGACACACACAAACAAGGAAACGCATAAACAAGGACACACACAAGCAAGGACACACACAAACAAGGACAAACATGAACAAGGACACACACAAACAAGGACACAAACAAACAAGGACACACATGAACAAGGACACACACTAACAAGGACACACACAAACAAGGACACACACAAACAAGGACACACACAAACAAGGACACACATGAACAAGGACACACACAAACAAGGACACATACAAACAAGGACACATGAACAAGGACACAAACATACAAGGACACACACAAACAAGGACACACACAAACAAGGACACACATAAACAAGGACACACACAAACAAGGACACACACAAACAAGGACACACACAAACAAGGACACACATGAACAAGGACACACATATGCCAGGCTGGCCAACATACGAACGGCATTCAGAAACTTGTGTAAAGAATCATTCAGAACTTTGTATACCACATATGTCAGGCCAATCCTAGAGTATGCAGCCCCAGCATGGAGTCCATATCTAGTCAAGGATAAGACTAAACTAGAAAAAGGTTCAAAGGTTTGCCACCAGACTAGTACCCGAGCTGAGAGGTATGAGCTACGAAGAGAGACTACGGGAATTAAACCTCACTTCGCTGGAAGACAGAAGAGTTAAGGGGGACATGATCACCACATTCAAGATTCTGAAGGGAATTGATAGGGTAGATAAAGACAGGCTATTTAACACAAGGGGAACACGCACAAAGGGACACAGGTGGAAACTGAGTGCCCAAATGAGCCACAGAGATATTAGAAAGAACTTTTTTAGTGTCAGAGTAGTTGACAAATGGAATGCATTAGGAAGAGATGTGGTGTATGCTGACTCCATACACAGTTTCAAGTGTAGATATGATAGAGCCCAATAGGCTCAGGAACCTGTACACCTGTTGATTGACAGTTGAGAGGCGGGACCAAAGAGCCAGAGCTCAACCCCCGCAAGCACAACTAGGTGAGTACAACTAGGTGAGTGAGTACATAAACAAGGACACACACACAAACAAGGACACTTTAACAAGGACACATAAATAAGGACATATACAATACCATTGAATAACGTCCGTTCAGCACCACAGAGATAAAGCTGGTCCGTTCAGCACCACAGAGATGAAGCTGGACCGTTCAGCACCACAGAGATGAAGCTGGACCGTTCAGTACCACAGAGATGAAGCTGGACCGTTCAGCACCACAGTGATGAAGCTGGACCGTTCAGCACCACAGAGATGAAGCTGGACCGTTCAGTACCACAGTGATGAAGCTGGTCCGTTCAGCACCACAGAGATGAAGCTGGACCGTTCAGCACCACAGAGATGAAGCTGGTCCGTTCAGTACCACAGAGATGAAGCTGGTCCGTTCAGCACCACAGAGATGAAGCTGGTCCGTTCAGCACCACAGAGATGAAGCTGGTCCGTTACGCACCACAGAGATGAAGCTGGTCCGTTCAGTACCACAGAGATGAAGCTGGTCCGTTCCGAACCACAGATATGAAGCTGGTCCGTTCCGCACCACAGAGATGAAGCTGGTCCGTTCCGCACCACAGAGATGAAGCAGGTCCGTTCCGCACCACAGAGATGAAGCTGGTCCGTTCAGCACCACAGAGATGAAGCTGGTCCGTTCAGCACCACAGAGATGAAGCTGGACCGTCCAGCACCACAGTGATGAAGCTGGTCCGTTCCGCACCACAGAGATGAAGCTGGTCCGTTCCGCACCACAGAGATGAAGCTGGTCCGTTCCGCACCACAGAGATGAAGCTGGTCCGTTCAGCACCACAGAGATGAAGCTGGTCCGTTCAGCACCACAGAGATGAAGCTGGACCGTTCAGTACCACAGTGATGAAGCTGGTCCGTTCAGTACCACAGTGATGAAGCTGGCCCGGTCAGTACCACAGTGATGAAGCTGGTCCGTTCAGCACCACAGAGATGAAGCTGGCCCGTTCAGTACCACAGTGATGAAGCTGGCCCGTTCAGCACCACAGAGATGAAGCTGGCCCGTTCAGTACCCCAGTGATGAAGCTGGCCCGTTCAGCACCACAGAGATGAAGCTGGCCCGTTCAGCACCACAGTGATGAAGCTGGCCCGTTCAGCACCACAGTGAAGAAGCTGGCCCGTTCAGCACCACAGAGATGAAGCTGGACTGTTCAGCACCACAGTGATGAAGCTGGTCCGTTCAGCACCACAGTGATGAAGCTAGTCCGTTCAGGACCTCAGTGATGAAGCTGGTCCGTTCAGTACCACAGTGATGAAGCTGGTCCGTTCAGCACCACCACTGTGATGAAGCTGGGCCGTTTAGCACCACAGTGATGAAGCTGGACCGTTCAGCACCACAGTGATGAAGCTGGACCGTTCAGCACCACAGAGATGAAGCTGGTCCGTTCAGCACCACAGTGAGGAAGCTGGTCCGTTCAGCACCACAGTGATGAAGCTGGTCCGTTCAGCACCACAGTGATGAAGCTGGACCGTTCAGCACCACAGTGATGAAGCTGGACCGTTCAGCACCACAGTGATGAAGCTGGACCGTTCAGTACCTCAGAGATGAAGCTGGACCGTTCAGTACCACAGTGATGAAGCTGGTCAGTTCAGCACCACAGTGATGAAGCTGGTCCGTTCAGCACCACAGTGATGAAGCTGGTCCGTTCAGCACCACAGTGATGAAGCTGGTCCGTTGATTACCACAGTGATGAAGCTGGTCCGTTCAGCACCACAGTGATGAAGCTGGTCCGTTCAGCACCACAGTGATGAAGCTGGTCCGTTGATTACCACAGTGATGAAGCTGGTCCGTTGATTACCACAGTGATGAAGCTGGTCCGTTCATTACCACAGTGATGAAGCTGGTCCGTTGATTACCATAGTGATGAAGCTGGTCCGTTCATTACTACAGTGATGAAGCTGGTCCGTTCAGTACCACAGTGATGAAGCTGGTCCGTTCAGCACCACAGTGATGAAGCTGGTCCGTTCAGTACCACAGAGATGAAGCTGGTCCGTTCATTACCTCAGAGATGAAGCTGGTCCGTTCAGTACCACAGTGATGAAGCTGGTCCGTTCAGTACCACAGTGATGAAGCTGGTCCGTTCAGTACCACAGAGATGAAGCTGGACCGTTCAGTACCTCAGAGATGAAGCTGGACCGTTCAGTACCACAGAGATGAAGCTGGACCGTTCAGAATCACAGTGATGAAGCTGGACCGTTCAGTACCACAGAGATGAAGCTGGACCGTTCACTACCACAGAGATGAAGCTGGACCGTTCAGCACCACAGTGATGAAGCTGGGCCGTTCAGTACCACAGTGATGAAGCTGGACCGTTCAGTACCACAGTGATGAAGCTGGACCGTTCAGTACCACAGAGATGAAGCTGGACCGTTTAGTACCACAGAGATGAAGCTGGACCGTTCAGTACCACAGTAATGAAGCTGGACCGTTCAGCACCACAGAGATGAAGCTGGACCGTTCAGTACCACAGAGGTGAAGCTGGACCGTTCAGCAACACAGAGATGAAGCTGGACCGTTCAGTACCACAGTAATGAAGCTGGACCGTTCTGCACCACAGAGATGAAGCTGGACCGTTCAGTACCACAGAGATGAAGCTGGACCGTTCAGCACTACAGAGATGAAGCTGGTCCGTTCAGCACCACAGAGATGAAGCTGGTCCGTTCAGCACCACAGGGATGAAGCTGGTCCGTTCCGCACCACAGAGATGAAGCTGGTCCGTTCAGCACCACAGAGATGAAGCTGGTTCGTTCAGCACCACAGGGATGAAGCTGGTTCGTTCAGCACCACAGAGATGAAGCTGGTCCGTTCAGCACCACAGAGATGAAGCTGGTCCGTTCAGCACCACAGAGATGAAGCTGGTCCGTTCAGCACCACAGAGATGAAGCTGGTTCGTTCAGCACCATAGAGATGAAGCTGGTCCGTTCGGCACTACAGAGATGAAGCTGGTCCGTTCAGCACCACAGAGATGAAGCTGGTCCGTTCAGCACCACAGAGATGAAGCTGGTCCGTTCAGCACCACAGAGATGAAGCTGGTCCGTTCAGCACCACAGAGATGAAGCTGGTCCGTTCAGCACCACAGAGATGAAGCTGGTCCGTTCAGCACCACAGAGATGAAGCTGGTCCGTTCAGCACCACAGAGATGAAGCTGGTCCGTTCAGCACCACAGTGATGAAGCTGGTCCGTTCAGCACCACAGTGATGAAGCTGGACCGTTCAGCACCACAGTGATGAAGCTGGACCGTTCAGCACCACAGTGATGAAGCTGGACCGTTCAGTACCTCAGAGATGAAGCTGGACCGTTCAGTACCACAGTGATGAAGCTGGTCAGTTCAGCACCACAGTGATGAAGCTGGTCCGTTCGGCACCACAGTGATGAAGCTGGTCCGTTCAGCACCACAGTGATGAAGCTGGTCCGTTGATTACCACAGTGATGAAGCTGGTCCGTTCAGCACCACAGTGATGAAGCTGGTCCGTTCAGCACCACAGTGATGAAGCTGGTCCGTTGATTACCACAGTAATGAAGCTGGTCCGTTGATTACCACAGTGATGAAGCTGGTCCGTTCATTACCACAGTGATGAAGCTGGTCCGTTGATTACCATAGTGATGAAGCTGGTCCGTTCATTACTACAGTGATGAAGCTGGTCCGTTCAGTACCACAGTGATGAAGCTGGTCCGTTCAGCACCACAGTGATGAAGCTGGTCCGTTCAGTACCACAGAGATGAAGCTGGTCCGTTCATTACCTCAGAGATGAAGCTGGTCCGTTCAGTACCACAGTGATGAAGCTGGTCCGTTCAGTACCACAGTGATGAAGCTGGTCCGTTCAGTACCACAGAGATGAAGCTGGACCGTTCAGTACCTCAGAGATGAAGCTGGACCGTTCAGTACCACAGAGATGAAGCTGGACCGTTCAGAATCACAGTGATGAAGTTGGACCGTTCAGTACCACAGAGATGAAGCTGGACCGTTCACTACCACAGAGATGAAGATGGACCGTTCAGCACCACAGTGATGAAGCTGGGCCGTTCAGTACCACAGTGATGAAGCTGGACCGTTCAGTACCACAGTGATGAAGCTGGACCGTTCAGTACCACAGAGATGAAGCTGGACCGTTTAGTACCACAGAGATGAAGCTGGACCGTTCAGTACCACAGTAATGAAGCTGGACCGTTCAGCACCACAGAGATGAAGCTGGACCGTTCAGTACCACAGAGGTGAAGCTGGACCGTTCAGCAACACAGAGATGAAGCTGGACCGTTCAGTACCACAGTAATGAAGCTGGACCGTTCTGCACCAAAGAGATGAAGCTGGACCGTTCAGTACCACAGAGATGAAGCTGGACCGTTCAGCACTACAGAGATGAAGCTGGTCCGTTCAGCACCACAGAGATGAAGCTGGTCCGTTCAGCACCACAGAGATGAAGCTGGTCCGTTCCGCACCACAGAGATGAAGCTGGTCCGTTCAGCACCACAGAGATGAAGCTGGTTCGTTCAGCACCACAGAGATGAAGCTGGTTCGTTCAGCACCACAGAGATGAAGCTGGTCCGTTCAGCACCACAGAGATGAAGCTGGTCCGTTCCGCACCACAGAGATGAAGCTGGTCCGTTCAGCACAACAGAGATGAAGCTGGTCCGTTCAGCACCACAGAGATGAAGCTGGTCCGTTCAGCACCACAGAGATGAAGCTGGACCGTTCAGCACCACAGAGATGAAGCTGGTCCGTTCAGCACCTCAGAGATGAAGCTGGTCCGTTCAGCACCACAGAGATGAAGCTGGTCCGTTCAGCACCACAGAGATGAAGCTGGTCCGTTCAGCACCACAGAGATGAAGCTGGTCCGTTCAGCACCACAGAGATGAAGCTGGTCCGTTCAGCACCACAGAGATGAAGCTGGTCCGTTCAGCACCACAGAGATGAAGCTGGTCCGTTCAGCACCACAGAGATGAAGCTGGTCCGTTCAGCACCACAGAGATGAAGCTGGTTCGTTCAGCACCATAGAGATGAAGCTGGTCCGTTCGGCACTACAGAGATGAAGCTGGTCCGTTCAGCACCACAGAGATGAAGCTGGTCCGTTCAGCACCACAGAGATGAAGCTGGTCCGTTCAGCACCACAGAGATGAAGCTGGTCCGTTCAGCACCACAGAGATGAAGCTGGTCCGTTCAGCACCACAGAGATGAAGCTGGTCCGTTCAGCACCACAGAGATGAAGCTGGTCCGTTCAGCACCACAGAGATGAAGCTGGTCCGTTCAGCACCACAGAGATGAAGCTGGTCCGTTCAGCACCACAGAGATGAAGCTGGTCCGTTCAGCACCACAGAGATGAAGCTGGTCCGTTCAGCACCACAGAGATGAAGCTGGTCCGTTCAGCACCACAGAGATGAAGCTGGTCCGTTCAGCACCACAGAGATGAAGCTGGTCCGTTCAGCACCACAGAGATGAAGCTGGTCCGTTCAGCACCACAGAGATGAAGCTGGTCCGTTCAGCACCACAGTGATGAAGCTGGTCCGTTCAGCACCACAGAGATGAAGCTGGTCCGTTCAGCACCACAGAGATGAAGCTGGTTCGTTCAGCACCACAGAGATGAAGCTGGTCCGTTCAGCACCACAGAGATGAAGCTGGTCCGTTCAGCACCACAGAGATGAAGCTGGTCCGTTCAGCACCACAGAGATGAAGCTGGTCCGTTCAGTACCACAGAGATGAAGCTGGTCCGTTCAGCACCACAGAGATGAAGCTGGTCCGTTCAGCACCACAGAGATGAAGCTGGTCCGTTACGCACCACAGAGATGAAGCTGGTCCGTTCAGTACCACAGAGATGAAGCTGGTCCGTTCCGAACCACAGATATGAAGCTGGTCCGTTCCGCACCACAGTGATGAAGCTGGTCCGTTCCGCACCACAGAGATGAAGCTGGTCCGTTCCGCACCACAGAGATGAAGCTGGTCCGTTCAGCACCACAGAGATGAAGCTGGTCCGTTCAGCACCACAGAGATGAAGCTGGACCGTTCAGCACCACAGAGATGAAGCTGGTCCGTTCAGCACCACAGAGATGAAGCTGGTCCGTTCAGCACCACAGAGATGAAGCTGGTCCGTTCAGCACTACAGAGATGAAGCTGGTCCGTTCAGCACCACAGAGATGAAGCTGGTCCGTTCAGCACCACAGAGATGAAGCTGGTCCGTTCAGCACCACAGAGATGAAGCTGGTCCGTTCAGCACCACAGAGATGAAGCTGGTCCGTTCAGCACCACAGAGATGAAGCTGGTCCGTTCAGCACCACAGAGATGAAGCTGGTCCGTTCAGCACCACAGAGATGAAGCTGGTCCGTTCAGCACCTCAGAGATGAAGCTGGTCAGTTCTGCACCTCAGAGATGAAGCTGGTCCGTTCAGCACCACAGAGATGAAGCTGGTCCGTTCAGCACCACAGAGATGAAGCTGGTCCGTTCAGCACCACAGAGATGAAGCTGGTCCGTTCAGCACCACAGAGATGAAGCTGGTCGGTTCAGCACCACAGAGATGAAGCTGGTCCGTTCAGCACCACAGAGATGAAGCTGGTCCGTTCAGCACCACAGAGATGAAGCTGGTCCGTTCAGCACCACAGAGATGAAGCTGGTCCGTTCAGCACCTCAGAGATGAAGCTGGTCAATTCTGCATCTCAGAGATGAAGCTGGTCCGTTCAGCACCACAGAGATGAAGCTGGTCCGTTCAGCACCACAGAGATGAAGCTGGTCCGTTCAGCACCACAGAGATGAAGCTGGTCCGTTCAGCACCACAGAGATGAAGCTGGTCCGTTCAGCACCACAGAGATGAAGCTGGTCCGTTCAGCACCACAGAGATGAAGCTGGTCCGTTCAGCACCACAGAGATGAAGCTGGTACGTTCAGCACCACAGAGATGAAGCTGGTCCGTTCAGCACCACAGAGATGAAGCTGGTCCGTTCAGCACCACAGAGATGAAGCTGGTCCGTTCAGCACCACAGAGATGAAGCTGGTCCGTTCAGCACCACAGAGATGAAGCTGGTCCGTTCAGCACCACAGAGATGAAGCTGGTCCGTTCAGCACCACAGAGATGAAGCTGGTCCGTTCAGCACCACAGTGATGAAGCTGGTCCGTTCAGCACCACAGTGATGAAGCTGGACCGTTCAGCACCACAGTGATGAAGCTGGACCGTTCAGTACCACAGAGATGAAGCTGGACCGTTCAGCATCACAGAGATGAAGCTGGACCGTTCAGCACCACAGAGATGAAGCTGGTCCGTTCAGCACCACAGAGATGAAGCTGGTCCGTTCAGGACCACAGAGATGAAGCTGGTCCGTTCAGCACCACAGAGATGAAGCTGGTCCGTTCAGCACCACAGAGATGAAGCTGGTCCGTTCAGCACCACAGAGATGAAGCTGGTCCGTTCAGCACCACAGAGATGAAGCTGGTCCGTTCAGTACCACAGAGATGAAGCTGGTCTGGACATGATGCACCAAGAGATCATTAAAGAGGACATGATGCCCCAAGAGATCATTAAAGAGGACATGATGCCCCAAGAGATCATTAAAGAGGACATGATGCCCCAAGAGATCATTAAAGAGGACATGATGCCCCAAGAGATCATTAAAGAGGACATGATGCACCAAGAGATCATTAAAGAGGACATGATGCCCCAAGAGATCATTAAAGAGGACATGATGCCCCAAGAGATCATTAAAGAGGACATGATGCCCCAAGAGATCATTAAAGAGGACATGATGCACCAAGTGATCATTAAAGAGGACATGATGCACCAAGAGATCATTAAAGAGGACATGATGCCCCAAGAGATCATTAAAGAGGACATGATGCACCAAGAGATCATTAAAGAGGACATGATGCACCAAGAGATCATTAAAGAGGACATGATGCACCAAGAGATCATTAAAGAGGACATGATGCACCAAGAGATCATTAAAGAGGACATGATGCCCCAAGAGATCATTAAAGAGGACATGATGCACCAAGAGATCATTAAAGAGGACATGATGCCCCAAGAGATCATTAAAGAGGACATGATGCACCAAGTGATCATTAAAGAGGACATGATGCCCCAAGAGATCATTAAAGAGGACATGATGCACCAAGAGATCATTAAAGAGGACATGATGCACCAAGAGATCATTAAAGAGGACATGATGCACCAAGAGATCATTAAAGAGGACATGATGCACCAAGAGATCATTAAAGAGGACATGATGCCCCAAGAGATCATTAAAGAGGACATGATGCCCCAAGAGATCATTAAAGAGGACATGATGCCCCTAGAGATCATTAAAGAGGACATGATGCACCAAGTGATCATTAAAGAGGACATGATGCCCCAAGAGATCATTAAAGAGGACATGATGCCCCAAGAGATCATTAAAGAGGACATGATGCCCCAAGAGATCATTAAAGAGGACATGATGCCCCAAGAGATCATTAAAGAGGACATGATGCACCAAGTGATCATTAAAGAGGACATGATGCCCCAAGAGATCATTAAAGAGGACATGATGCCCCAAGAGATCATTAAAGAGGACATGATGCCCCAAGAGATCATTAAAGAGGACATGATGCACCAAGAGATCATTAAAGAGGACATGATGCCCCAAGAGATCATTAAAGAGGACATGATGCCCCAAGAGATCATTAAAGAGGACATGATGCCCCAAGAGATCATTAAAGAGGACATGATGCCCCAAGAGATCATTAAAGAGGACATGATGCCCCAAGAGATCATTAAAGAGGACATGATGCCCCAAGAGTTCATTAAAGAGGACATGATGCCCCAAGAGATCATTAAAGAGGACATGATGCCCCAAGAGATCATTAAAGAGGACATGATGCCCCAAGAGATCATTAAAGAGGACATGATGCACCAAGGGGGCCACAAACTTGTGTAATAAACTTGAGCTTCATGGTTCTGGTGTCGTACAGGTATAATGTATAAACCTCGTGTACCTGGCATACGCCGACTCTTCATTTATGCTAACAGCAGAAGTGACGTTATACTAGAAAGTCTGCTCATATTGTACCTATGTCACATATAAAATATATTATTTATTGTGTGCTCATATTTTTAATGTTATACATACAGGTAGTTTATCTTGCAGACGAGCAATTCGGCTTTGTGTTAAAACTGTTGATTTTGAGAGCTGAATCACCACTAAAAATACGGTGTTTTATGATACTCGCCCTGGTGTTACTTCCTCTGGTGTTACTGCCTCTGGTGTTACTGCCTCTGGTGTTACTGCCTCTGGTTTTACTACCTCTGGTGTTACTGCCTCTGGTGTTACTGCCTCTGGTGTTACTGCCTCTGGTGTTACTGCCTCTGGTGTTACTTCCTCTGGTGTTACTGCCTCTGGTGTCACTTCCTCTGGTGTTACTTCCTCTGGTGTTACTGCCTCTGGTGTTACTTCCTCTGGTGTTACTGCCTCTGGTGTTACTGCCTCTGGTGTTACTTCCTCTGGTGTTACTTCCTCTGGTGTTACTGCCTCTGGTGTTACTGCCTCTGGTGTTACTTCCTCTGGTGATACTGCCTCTGATGTTACTGTCTCTGGTGTTACTGTCTCTGGTGTTACTGCCTCTGGTGTTACTGCCTCTGGTGTTACTGCTTCTGGTGTTACTGCCTCTGGTGTTACTGCCTCTGGTGTTACTTTCTTTGGTGTTACTTTCTCTGCTGTTACTGCCTCTGGTGTTACTGCCTATGGTGTTACTTCCTCTGGTGTTACTGCCTCTGGTGTTACTGCCTCTGGTGTTACTGCCTCTGGTGTTACTGCCTCTGGTGTTACTGCCTCTGGTGTTACTTCCTCTGGTGTTACTGCCTCTGGTGTTACTTCCTATGGTGTTACTTCCTCTGGTGTTACTTCCTCTGGTGTTACTGCCCCTGGTGTTACTTCCTCTGGTGTTACTTCCTTTGGTGTTAATTTCTAATGTGACCCTTCCTCTGGTGTTACTGCCTCTGGTGTTACTGCCTCTGGTGTTACTTCCTCTGGTGTTAATGCCTCTGTTGTTACTTCCTCTGGTGTTACTGCCTCTGGTGTTACTGCCTCTGGTGTTACTTCCTCTGGTGTTACTGCCTCTGGTATTACTGCCTCTGGTGTTACTTCCTCTGGTGTTGATTCCTAATGTGACACTTCCTCTGGTGTTACTGCTTCTGGTGTTACTGCTTCTGGTGTTACTGCTTCTGGTGTTACTGCCTCTGGTGTTACTTCCTCTGGTGTTACTGCCTCTAGTGTTACTTCCTCTGGTGTTACTTCCTCTGGTGTTACTGCCTCTGGTGTTACTGCCTCTGGTGTTACTGCTTCTGGTGTTACTGCCTCTGGTGTTACTGCCTCTGGTGTTACTGCTTCTGGTGTTACTGCCTCTGGTGTAACTGCCTCTGGTGTTACTGCTTCTGGTGTTACTTCCTCTGGTGTTACTGCTTCTGGTGTTACTGCCTCTGGTGTTACTGCCTCTGGTGTTACTGCTTCTGGTGTTACTGCCTCTGGTGTTACTGCCTCTGGTGTTACTGTCTCTGGTGTTACTGTCTCTGGTGTTACTGCCTCTGGTGTTACTGCCTCTGGTGTTACTGACTCTCTGGTGTTACTGCCTCTGGTGTTACTTCCTCTGGTGTTACTTCCTCTGGTGTTACTGCCTCTGGTGTTACTTCCTCTGGTGTTACTGCCTCTGGTGTTACTGCCTCTGGTGTTACTGCTTCTGGTGTTACTGCCTCTGGTGTTACTGCTTCTGGTGTTACTGCCTCTGGTGTTACTGCCTCTGGTGTAACTTCCTCTGGTGTTACTGCCTCAGGTGTTACTGCCTCTGGTGTTACTGCTTCTGGTGTTACTGCCTTTGGTGTTACTGCCTCTGGTGTTACTGCTTCTGGGGTTACTGCCTCTGGTGTAACTGCCTCTGGTGTTACTGCTTCTGGTGTTACTGCCTCTGGTGTTACTGCTTCTGGTGTTACTGCCTCTGGTGTTACTGCCTCTGGTGTTACTGCTTCTGGTGTTACTGCCTCTGGTGTTACTGTCTCTGGTGTTACTGCTTCTGGTGTTACTGCCTCTGGTGTTACTGCCTCTGGTGTTACTTCCTCTGGTGTTACTGCCTCTGGTGTTACTGCTTCTGGTGTTACTGCCTCTGGTGTTACTGCCTCTGGTGTTACTGCCTCTGGTGTTACTGCTTCTGGTGTTACTGCCTCTGGTGTTACTGCCTCTGGTGTTACTTCCTCTGGTGTTACTGCCTCTGGTGTTACTGCTTCTGGTGTTACTGCCTCTGGTGTTACTTCCTATGGTGTTACTTCCTCTGGTGTTACTGCCCCTGGTGTTACTTCCTCTGGTGTTACTGCCTCTGGTGTTACTTCCTTTGGTGTTAATTTCTAATGTGACCCTTCCTCTGGTGTTACTGCCTCTGGTGTTACTGCCTCTGGTGTTACTTCCTCTGGTGTTAATGCCTCTGTTGTTACTTCCTCTGGTGTTACTGCCTCTGGTGTTACTGCCTCTGGTGTTACTTCCTCTGGTGTTACTGCCTCTGGTGTTACTGCCTCTGGTGTTACTTCCTCTGGTGTTGATTCCTAATGTGACACTTCCTCTGGTGTTACTGCTTCTGGTGTTACTGCTTCTGGTGTTACTGCTTCTGGTGTTACTGCCTCTGGTGTTACTTCCTCTGGTGTTACTGCCTCTAGTGTTACTTCCTCTGGTGTTACTTCCTCTGGTGTTACTGCCTCTGGTGTTACTGCCTCTGGTGTTACTGCTTCTGGTGTTACTGCCTCTGGTGTTACTGCCTCTGGTGTTACTGCTTCTGGTGTTACTGCCTCTGGTGTAACTGCCTCTGGTGTTACTGCTTCTGGTGTTACTTCCTCTGGTGTTACTGCTTCTGGTGTTACTGCCTCTGGTGTTACTGCCTCTGGTGTTACTGCTTCTGGTGTTACTGCCTCTGGTGTTACTGCCTCTGGTGTTACTGTCTCTGGTGTTACTGTCTCTGGTGTTACTGCCTCTGGTGTTACTGCCTCTGGTGTTACTGACTCACTGGTGTTACTGCCTCTGGTGTTACTTCCTCTGGTGTTACTTCCTCTGGTGTTACTGCCTCTGGTGTTACTTCCTCTGGTGTTACTGCCTCTGATGTTACTGCCTCTGGTGTTACTGCTTCTGGTGTTACTGCCTCTGGTGTTACTGCTTCTGGTGTTACTGCCTCTGGTGTTACTGCCTCTGGTGTAACTTCCTCTGGTGTTACTGCCTCTGGTGTTACTGCCTCTGGTGTTACTGCTTCTGGTGTTACTGCCTTTGGTGTTACTGCCTCTGGTGTTACTGCTTCTGGTGTTACTGCCTCTGGTGTAACTGCCTCTGGTGTTACTGCTTCTGGTGTTACTGCCTCTGGTGTTACTGCTTCTGGTGTTACTGCCTCTGGTGTTACTGCCTCTGGTGTTACTGCTTCTGGTGTTACTGCCTCTGGTGTTACTGTCTCTGGTGTTACTGCTTCTGGTGTTACTGCCTCTGGTGTTACTGCCTCTGGTGTTACTGCCTCTGGTGTTACTGTCTCTGGTGTTACTGCTTCTGGTGTTACTGCCTCTGGTGTTACTGCCTCTGGTGTTACTTCCTCTGGTGTTACTGCCTCTGGTGTTACTGCTTCTGGTGTTACTGCCTCTGGTGTTACTGCCTCTGGTGTTACTTCCTCTGGTGTTACTGCCTCTGGTGTTACTGCTTCTGGTGTTACTGCCTCTGGTGTTACTGCCTCTGGTGTTACTGCCTCTCGTGTTACTGCTTCTGGTGTTACTGCCTCTGGTGTTACTGCCTCTGGTGTTACTTCCTCTGGTGTTACTGCCTCTGGTGTTACTGCTTCTGGTGTTACTGCCTCTGGTGTTACTGCCTCTGGTGTTACTGATTCTGGTGTTACGGCTTCTGGTGTTACTTTTGTGTTAATTCCTAATATGACACTTCCTCTGGTGTTACTGCCTCTGGTGTTACTGCCTCTGGTGTTACTGCCTCTGGGGTTACTGTTTCTGGTGTTACTTCCTCTGGTGTTACTGCCTCTGGTGTTACTGTCTCTGGTGTTACTGTCTCTGGTGTTACTGCCTCTGGTGTTACTGCCTCTGGGGTTACTGCTCTGTGATCAGTCTTCAGAAGGTTGTGGTGGAAGTGACAGATCTAGGGACAGCGACGGTTCTATCATTAAACTTTATGGGGAAGTTTTATTGAGTCGTTGACACACTTTATTATTTGTGTGAGTATTCACCTAATTGTGCTTGCGGGGGTTCAGCTCTGCTCTTTCGGCTCGCCTCTCAACTGTCAATCAACTGTAACTACTGACTAATTCCCCCCCCCTATACACACACACACACACGATGCCGCTCCGTAACAGCTGTCGAACTCCAAAATACCTATTTACTGCTTGGTAACAAGGGCATTCAGGGTGAAAGAAACTTTGCCCATTTGTTTCTGCCTGGTCCGGGAATCTTACCCGGGCCACAGAATTACGAGCCCTGCGCGCTGTCTGCTCACCTACCAGACCCCCTGTGTGAGTGTGTGTGTGTGTGTGTGTGTGTGTGTGTGTGTGTGTGTGTGTGTGTGTGTGTGTGTGTACTCACCTAATTGTGCTTGCGGGGGTTGAGCTCTGGCTCTTTGGTCCCGCCCCTCAACTGTCAATCAACTGTTGTACAGGTTCCTGAGCCTATTGGGCTCTATCATATCTACACTTGAAGCTGTGTATGGAGTCAGCCTCCACCACATTACTTCCAAATGCATTCCATTTATCTACCACTCTGACACTAAAAAAAATCTTTCTAACGTCTCTATGGCTCATTTGTGCACTCAATTTCCACCTTTGTTCCCTAGTGCGTGTGCCCCTTGTGTTAAATAGCCTGTCTTTATCTACCCTATCAATTCCTCTGAGAATCTTGTATGTGGTGATCATGTCCCCTCTAACTCTTCTGTCTCCCAGTGACGTGAGGTTTAATTTCCATACTCTCTCTTCGTAGCTCATACCCCTCAGTTCGGACACTAGTCTGGTGGCAAACCTTTGAACCTTTTCCAGTTTAGTCTTATGCTTGACTGGGACTCCATGCTGGAGCCGCATAATCCAGGAATGGTCTGACATATGTGGTATACAAAGTTCTGACAGATTACTTACACAATTTTCTAAATGCCGTTCTTATGTTAGCCAACCTGGCATATGCCGCTGATGTTATCCTTTTGATATGAGCTTCAGGCGACAGGTTTAGCGTGATATCAACCCTCAGGTCTTTCTCTCTCTGACTCTTGAAATATTTCATATCCCAAATGATACCTTGTATCTGGTCTCCTGCTTCCTACACCTATCTTCATTACATTGCATTTGCTTGGGTTAAACTCTAACAACCATTTGTTCGACCATTCCTGCAGCCTGTCCAGGTCTTCTTGAAGCCTCAAGCTGTCCACCTTTGTCTTAATCCTTCTCATAATATTGGTGTCGCCAGCAAACAGAGAGGAATGAGTCTATACCCTCTGGGAGATCATTTACGTATATCAGAAAGAGTATAGGTCCGAGTACAGAGCCCTGTGGGACTCCACTGGTGACTTCACGCCAGTCTGAGGTCTCACCCCTCACTATAACTCTCTGCTTCCTATTGCTTAGGTACTCCCTTATCCACTGGAGCGCCGTACCAGTTACCCCTGCCTGTTTCTCAAGCTTATGTATCAGCCTTTTATGGGGTACTGTGTCAAAGGCTTTCCAACAATCCCCAAAAATGCAGTCCGCTCGTCCTTCTCTTTCTTGCTTAATCTTTGTCACCTGATCGTAGAATTCTATTAAGCTTGTAAGGCAAAATTTACCCTCCCTGAACCCATGTTGATGGGTTGTCACGAAGTCTCTTCTCTCCAGATGTGTTACTAGGTTTTTTCTCACGATTTTCTGCATGACCTTGCATGGTATACAAGTTAAGGACACTGGCCTGTAGTTCAGTGCCTCTTGCCTAAAACCTTTTTTGTATATTGGGACCACATTACCCGTCTTCCATATTTTTGGTAGGTCTCCCGTCTCCAGTGACCTACTATACACTATGGAGAGTGGCAAGCAAAGTGCTCCTGCACACACGGCCCAACAGTTTTTCTCACGTCCAGATCCAACAGGTGCTTTTTTATCTCATCTCTTGTAATTTCGAACCCTTCCAAGACCGCCTAGTTTACTGCTACCTTTCCTAGCGCCGTGACCTCACCTTGTTCTATTGTGAAGACCTCCTGGAACCTCTTGTTGAGTTCCTCACACACCTCTTTGTCATTCTCTGTGTACCTGTCTTCACCCGTTCTAAGTTTCATCGCCTGTTCCTTCACTGTTGCTTTCCTCCTGATGTGACTGTGGAGTAGCTTTGGTTCGGTCTTGGCTTTATTTGCTATATCATTTTCATATTTTTTCTCAGCTTCTCTTCTCACACTAACATACTCGTTCCTGGTTCTCTGGTATCTTTTTCTGCTTTCTGGTGTTCTGTTATTTCGGAAGTTCCTCCACGCCCTTTTGTTCAGCTCCTTTGCTTTCATGCATGCCCTATTATACCACGGATTCTTCTTTTGCTTCTCGGTTTGTTCCTGTTGGGAAGGGATTAACCTGTTTACTGCCTCCTGACACATTTGGGTGACATAGTCCATCGTGTCTTGTACGGACTAGGTTGTGAGTTCTGTGTTCCATGGTATATCCCCTAGGAATGTTCTCATCTTCTCATAATTTCCCTTTCGGTATGCCAGCCCTTTCTTTCCCAGTTCTTTTTTGGGGCGGTAATTCCTAGATCCGCCAAGGTCAATATCAATGTGATCACTCATTCCCAATGGGGCTTTCAACTTAACTTCCCTTATATCCGACTCATTTAGGGTAAATATCAGATCAAGCAAGGCTGGTTCATCCCCTCCTCTCATTCTTGTCGGTCCCTTGATGTGTTGGCCTAGAAAGTTTCTTGTTGCTACGTCCAGCAGCTTAGCTCTCCAAGTGTCCGGTCCTCCATGTGGGTCTCTGTTCTCCTAATCTATCTTCCCATGGTTGAAGTCTCTGATGATTAGTACTCTAAATCCGTTCCTGCTAGCTACAGAAGCTGCTGGCTCTATTATATTGATAGTTGCCATTTTGTTTCTATCATATTTCTGTCTGGGTCTTCTGTCGTTTGGTGGCGGGTTATGACTACTACTATAATTTTTTGTCGTCCAATTACTATGGTACCTGATATGTAGTCACTGAAATCTGCACAGCCCGTGTGTTTATGTGTGTGTCTTTGTATGTGTGTGTTTGTGTATTCACCTAGTTGTATTCATCTAGTTGTGCTTGCGAAGGTTAAGCTCTACTCTTTCGGCCCGCCTCTCAACTATGTCAATCAATCAACTGTTACTAACTACTAACTAATTGTTTTTCACACACACACACATACCCAGGAAGCAGCCTATATCAGCTGGCTAACTCAAAGGTACCTATTTACTGCTAGGTGTACAGGCGCATCAGGGTGAAAGAAACTGCCCATATCTTCTGCCTAGGCCGGGAATCGAACTCGGGCCCTTAGGACTTCGACACCCCCCCCCCCCTTCCCGAGCGCTATCCACTCAGCCGCAAGGCCCCTGTGTGTGTGTGTGTGTGTGTGTGTACTTACCTATTTGTACTCACCCCTTTGTGCCTGCAGGAGCGAGTCGTTGGCTCTTGGATCCCGCCTTTCTTGGCGTCGGTTGTTTAAAGCAATGACTCCTGTCCTACTTCTCCATCATACCGAGTGTTAAAGCTATAAAAAGAGTTTGCTTCCACAATGAGCTCCTTTACTTCATTCCATTTTTCCACCTACTCAGGCTAAAAGAAAACTTCCTAACATCTCTGTGACACAACTGAGTTTCCAGCTTCCACCCATGTCCACTTGTTCTGTTGGTATTCCGTGTAAACATTTTGTCTATTTCCACTCTGTCATTCCCCTCACTGTATGCTGCTATCATATCTCCCTGCTCCCTCCTTTTTTTCTAACGTCATCAGGTTCAGTTCCTTCAATCGCTCTTCATATCCCATACCATGCAACTCCGGGACTAACCTTTTCCAGTTGCCTAATGTGTTTCTTTAGGTGCCCAGGTCTCTTTCTCGAATCGTCACAGGAAGGTAGTTTTGCCTTCATTGTGTACTGACCTTTGGTCTCCTGTCACTTAGTCCCATTTCCAGAACTTTACACTTGCTCGTGTTGAACTCTAGTAGCCATTTCTTTGACCATCTCTACAGCTTGTTCAAGTCATCTTGCAGGATACTGCATTCCTCACCTATCACAACTCTTCTCATTAGTTTTGCGTCATCTACGAACATCGACATATAGGACTCGACTCCTGTAGACATATCGGTCACGTATATTGGAAATAGAACTGGTCCCAGCACCGATCCTTGAGGTACTCCACTCGTTACTGTTCGCCAGTACGACGTCTCGCCCCTTACCGTTACTCTCTGGCTCCTTCCTGTTAGGTAGTTCCTTACCCATGCTTGGACTTTTCCGCTTTCTCCCGCCTCTCTCTCAAGTGTGAATAGCAGTGTCCTGTGTGGTACTGTGTCACAGGATTTTTGACAGTCCAGGAATATGCAGTCTGCCCATCCTTTCCTGTCCTGCCTTATTCTTGTTACTTTATCATAGAATTCCAGAAGTTTGTTAGGCATGATTTCCTTTCTCTGAATGTTCTGTTCTCTAGGTGTGTAACCAGTCTTAACCTGGTTATTCTTTCAAGTTCTTTATAGGGGATGCTTGTCAGTGATACGGGTCTGTAGTTAAGTACCTCTTCTCTATCTCCTTTTTTGAAAATTGGTGCCACATTTGCCTTCTTCCAGCAACTGGACAATTCTCCCGACAGAAGTGACTCATTAAAGATCCTTGCTAGAAGCACGCTGAGGGCCTGCGCTGCCTCTTTTAGTATCCACGGTGATACCTTGTCTGGTCCAATTGCTTTAGTTTCATCCAGTGTTGTTAGTTGTTTCATTACTTTCTCTGCTGTCACTTCTAAATCCGTCTCTCATCTTGGGTCATCTCCTCCTCTAACAATGGGAGCTACTCAGGGTCAGTTGTGAACACTCCAGGGAAACTGGCATTCAGTGTGTGGCCACGTCTGTGGTAGAAAATAATAATAATAATAATAATAAAGTGCCTCGCAGATTTCCTTGTCACTTTCCATATATGCCCCTTCTGTTTTCCTTAGTCTTGTCACTCAGTCGATCACCGACATTTTCCTTCTTATTTGACTTTGTAGTAATTTAGGTTGCTTTTTCGCTCTCATTGTAATATCGATTTCATAATTTCTTTCCGATACTCTTCTTAAGTTAATGTATTCATTCCTAGCTCTTTTGCATCTAATCCTATTGTCCTCTGTCCTTTGTCCCTTGTCTTTTGTCCTCTGTCCTTTGTCCTCTGTCTTTTGTCCTCTGTCATATTTCCTCTGTACCTTCTCCACTCCCTCCTGCTTCTCATCTTTGCTTCCTGGCACTGTTTAATAAACGATGGGTTTTTATATTCCCTCCAACTTTTTTATTTTACTGTTGGTATAAAACTCTCTTCGGCCTCCTTGTATTTCCACTTGACTAAGTCCAACATATCCTGCACTGATTTTTCCTTAGTTCTTCCTCCCACTGCACGTCTCCCAGATATTCTCTGATTCTCCTGTAGTCCCTTTTCTTATAGTCTACTCTCCTTTCCCAGACCTCTTGCCCCGTGGTCACAGTTTTGAATTCGATCATGTGGTCAAACATTAGGACACAATGGTCACTGGCTCCTAGTGGTATTTCATGTTCCATGTTCGTAATGTGTTCCTCGTTCTGGGCGAAAATAAGGTTTAATTGGCTTGGTGTTACGTGTTATATATGGTTACTATTATCTGCGACAACAGAGGGTTGTCACTCTCCGTGAAAAGTTTGGGCCTGTGTTCTGAGGTTACTGTGTCCTACTGTGACCTCAGAACACAGGCCCAAACTTTTCACGGAGAGTGACACAATCCTCTGTTGCCGCAGATAACAGTAACCATACAGAACACTGGCCCATTAGATGCCATATATAACATGTAACGTCATATATGGCATCTGAAGTTCAGATATATAGACGTTATTGTGACCATATTGCAAAAAAGATAGCGTATGTGTCAGCAGTGATATAGTTATGTGTCAGCAATGGTATAGTCGTGTGTCAACAATGGTATAGTTGTGTGTCAACAATGGTATAGTTGTGTGTCAACAATGGTACAGATATGTGTCAACAATAATACAGTTATGTGTCAACAATGGTATAGTTGTGTGTCAACAATGGTATAGTTATGTGTCAACAATGGTACAGTTATGTGTCAACAATGGTACAGTTATGTGTCAACAATGGTATAGTTATGTGTCAACAATGGTACAGTTATGTGTCAACAATGGTACAGTTATGTGTCAACAATGGTATAGTTGTGTGTCAACAATGGTACAGTTATGTGTCAACAATGGTACAGTTATGTGTCAACAATGGTACAGTTATGTGTCAACAATGGTATAGTTGTGTGTCAACAATGGTACAGTTATGTGTCAACAATGGTATAGTTATGTGTCAACAATGGTACAGTTATGTGTCAAAAATGGTATAGTTAAGTGTCAACAATGGTACAGTTATGTGTCAACAATGGTATAGTTATGTGTCAACAATGGTACAGTTATGTGTCAACAATGGTATAGTTATGTGTCAACAATGGTACAGTTATATATCAACAATGGTACAGTTATGTGTCAACAATGGTACAGTTATGTGTCAACAATGGTACAGTTATGTGTCAACAATGGTACAGTTATGTGTCAACAATGGTATAGTTATGTGTCAACAATGGTACAGTTATGTGTCAACAATGGTATAGTTATGTGTCAACAATGGTACAGTTATGTGTCAACAATGGTATAGTTATGTGTCAACAATGGTACAGTTATGTGTCAACAATGGTACAGTTATGTGTCAACAATGGTATAGTTATGTGTCAACAATGGTACAGTTATGTGTCAACAATGGTATAGTTATGTGTCAACAATGGTATAGTTATGTGTCAACAATGGTACAGTTATGTGTCAACAATGGTACAGTTATGTGTCAACAATGGTATAGTTATGTGTCAACAATGGTACAGTTATGTGTCAACAATGGTACAGTTATGTGTCAACAATGGTATAGTTGTGTGTCAACAATGGTACAGTTATGTGTCAACAATGGTATAGTTATGTCTCAACAATGGTACAGTTATATATCAACAATGGTACAGTTATGTGTCAACAATGGTACAGTTATGTGTCAACAATGGTACAGTTATGTGTCAACAATGGTATAGTTATGTGTCAACAATGGTACAGTTATGTGTCAACAATGGTATAGTTATGTGTCAACAATGGTATAGTTATGTGTCAACAATGGTATAGTTATGTGTCAACAATGGTACAGTTATTTATGTGTCAACAGTGGTACAGTTATGTGTCAACAATGGTATAGTTATGTGTCAACAATGGTACAGTTATGTGTCAACAATGGTACAGTTATGTGTCAACAATGGTATAGTTATGTGTCAACAATGGTATAGTTATGTGTCAACAATGGTACAGTTATGTGTCAACAATGGTACAGTTATGTGTCAATAATGGTACAGTTATGTGTCAACAATGGTACAGTTATGTGTCAACAATGGTATAGTTGTGTCAACAATGGTACAGTAATGTGTCAACAATGGTACAGTTATGTATCAACAATGGTATAGTTATGTGTCAACAATGGTACAGTTATGTGTCAACAATGGTACAGTTATGTATCAACAATGGTATAGTTATGTGTCATCAATGGTATAGTTATGTGTCAACAATGGTATAGTTATGTGTCAACAATGGTACAGTTATGTGTCAACAATGGTATAGTTATGTGTCAACATTGGTACAGTAATGTGTCAACAATGGTACAGTTATGTGTCAACAATGGTACAGTTATGTGTCAACAATGGTATAGTTATGTGTCAACAATGGTACAGTTATGTGTCAACAATGGTATAGTTATGTGTCAACAATGGTATAGTTATGTGTCAACAATGGTACAGTTATGTGTCAACAATGGTACAGTTATGTGTCAACAATGGTACAGTTATTTATGTGTCAACAGTGGTACAGTTATGTGTCAACAATGGTATAGTTATGTGTCAACAATGGTACAGTTATGTGTCAACAATGGTACAGTTATGTGTCAACAATGGTATAGTTATGTGTCAACAATGGTATAGTTATGTGTCAACAATGGTACAGTTATGTGTCAACAATGGTACAGTTATGTGTCAATAATGGTACAGTTATGTGTCAACAATGGTACAGTTATGTGTCAACAATGGTATAGTTGTGTCAACAATGGTACAGTAATGTGTCAACAATGGTACAGTTATGTATCAACAATGGTATAGTTATGTGTGTCAACAATGGTACAGTTATGTGTCAACAATGGTACAGTTATGTATCAACAATGGTATAGTTATGTGTCATCAATGGTATAGTTATGTGTCAACAATGGTATAGTTATGTGTCAACAATGGTACAGTTATGTGTCAACAATGGTATAGTTATGTGTCAACATTGGTACAGTAATGTGTCAACAATGGTATAGTTATGTGTCAACAATGGGTTAGTTATGTGTCATCAATGGTACAGTAATGTGTCAACAATGGTATAGTTATGTGTCAACAATGGTACAGTTATGTGTCAACAATGGTACAGTTATGCTGTACTCCTACTCCTATGTACTACTATGCTGTATGTTATGTGCATGTGTGTGTATGCTGTAATCGTCCTCCCAGCAAGCATAAGAAATATTGCCGGAACAACCGTGGACATTTTCAAGAGGAAACTAGATTTATTCCTCCAAGGAGTGCCGGACCAACCGGGCTGTGGTGGGTATGTGGGCCTGCGGGCCGCTCCAAGCAACAGCCTGGTGGACCAAACTATCACAAGTCGAGCCTGGCCTCGGGCCGGGCTTGGGGAGTAGAAGAACTCCCAGAACCCCATCAACCAGGTATCAACCAGTTATGTGTCAACAATGGTATAGTTATGTGTCAACAATGGTATAGTTATGTGTCAACAATGGTACAGTAATGTGTCAACAATGGTATAGTTATGTGTCAACAATGGTATAGTTATGTGTCAACAATGGTACAGTAATGTGTCAACAATGGTATAGTTATGTGTCAACAGTGGTACAGTTATGTGTCAACAGTGGTATAGTTATGTGTCAACAATGGTACAATTATGTGTCAACAATGGTACAGTTATATATCAACAATGGTACAGTTATGTGTCAACAATGGTACAGTTATTTATGTGTCAACAGCGGTACAGTTATGTGTCAACAATGGTATAGTTATGTGTCAACAATGGTACAGTTATGTGTCAACAATGGTATAGTTATGTGTCAACAATGGTATAGTTACGTGTCAACAATGGTATAGTTATGTGTCAACAATGGTACAGTTATGTGTCAACAATGGTACAGTTATGTGTCAACAATGGTACAGTTATGTGTCAACAGCGGTACAGTTATGTGTCAACAATGGTACAGTTAAGTGTCAACAATGGTACAGTTATTTATGTGTCAACAATGGTACAGTTATGTGTCAACAGTGGTACAGTTATGTGTCAACAATGGTACAGTTATGTGTCAACAATGGTACAGTTATTTATGTGTCAACAGTGGTACAGTTATGTGTCATTAGTGGTACAGTTATGTGTCAATAATGGTATAGTTATGTGTCAACAATGGTATAGTTATGTGTCAACAATGGCATAGTTATGTGTCAACAATGGTACAGTTATGTGTCAACAATGGTACAGTTAAGTGTCAACAATGGTATAGTTATGTGTCAACAATGGTATAGTTATGTGTCAACAATGGTACAGTTATGTGTCAACAATGATACAGTTATGTGTCAACAGTGGTATAGTTATGGGTCAACAATGGTACAGTTATGTGTCAACAATGGTACAGTTATGTGTCAACAATGGTACAGTTATTTATGTGTCAACAGCGGTACAGTTATGTGTTAACAATGGTATAGTTATGTGTCAACAATGGTACAGTTATGTGTCAACAATGGTATAGTTATGTGTCAACAATGGTATAGTTACATGTCAACAATGGTACAGTTATGTGTCAACAATGGTATAGTTATGTGTCAACAATGGTATAGTTATGTGTCAACAATGGTACAGTTATCTGTCAACAATGGTACAGTTATGTGTCAACAGCGGTACAGTTATGTGTCAACAATGGTACAGTTAAGTGTCAACAATGGTACAGTTATTTATGTGTCAACAATGGTACAGTTGTGTCAACAGTGGTACAGTTATGTGTCAACAATGGTACAGTTATGTGTCAACAATGGTACAGTTATTTATGTGTCAACAGTGGTACAGTTATGTGTCATTAGTGGTACAGTTATGTGTCAATAATGGTATAGTTATGTGTCAACAATGGTACAGTTATGTGTCAACAATGGTATAGTTATGTGTCAACAATGGTACAGTTATGTGTCAACAATGGTATAGTTATGTGTCAACAATGGCATAGTTATGTGTCAACAATGGTACAGTTATGTGTCAACAATGGTACAGTTATGTGTCAACAATGGTACAGTTAAGTGTCAACAATGATACAGTTATGTGTCAACAGTCGTATAGTTATGTGTCAACAATGGTACAGTTATGTGTCAACAATGGTACAGTTATGTGTCAACAATGGTACAGTTATTTATGTGTCAACAGTGGTACAGTTATGTGTCAACAATGGTATAGTTATGTGTCAACAATGGTACAGTTATGTGTCAACAATGGTATAGTTATGTGTCAACAATGGTATAGTTACGTGTCAACAATGGTATAGTTATGTGTCAACAATGGTATAGTTATGTGTCAACAATGGTACAGTTATGTGTCATCAATGGTACAGTTATGTGTCAACAGCGGTACAGTTATGTGTCAACAATGGTACAGTTAAGTGTCAACAATGGTACTGTTATTTATGTGTCAACAATGGTACAGTTATGTGTCAACTGTGGTACAGTTATGTGTCAACAGTGGTACAGTTATGTGTCAACAATGGTACAGTTATGTGTCAACAATGGTACAGTTATTTATGTGTCAACAGCGGTACAGTTATGTGTCAACAATGGTATAGTTATGTGTCAACAATGGTACAGTTATGTGTCAACAATGGTATAGTTATGTGTCAACAATGGTATAGTTACGTGTCAACAATGGTATAGTTATGTGTCAACAATGGTATAGTTATGTATCAACAATGGTACAGTTATGTGTCAACAATGGTATAGTTATGTGTCAACAATGGTACAGTTATGTGTCAACAATGGTATAGTTATGTGTCAACAATGGTATAGTTACGTGTCAACAATGGTATAGTTATGTGTCAACAATGGTATAGTTATGTATCAACAATGGTACAGTTATGTGTCAACAATGGTATAGTTATGTGTCAACAATGGTACAGTTATTTATGTGTCAACAGTGGTACAGTTATGTGTCATTAGTGGTACAGTTATGTGTCAATAATGGTATAGTTATGTGTCAACAATGGTACAGTTATGTGTCAACAATGGTATAGTTATGTGTCAACAATGGTACAGTTATGTATCAACAATGGTATAGTTATGTGTCAACAATGGCATAGTTATGTGTCAATGGTACAGTTATGTGTCAACAATGGTACAGTTATGTGTCAACAATGTTATAGTTATGTGTCACCAATGGTACAGTTATGTGTCAACAATGATACAGGTATGTGTCAACAGTGGTATAGTTATGTGTCAACAATGGTACAGTTATGTGTCAACAATGGTACAATTATGTGTCAACAATGGTATAGTTATGTGTCAACAATGGTACAGTTATGTGTCAACAATGGTACAGTTATGTGTCAACAATGGTACAGTTATGTCAACAATGGTACAGTTGTGTCAACAATGGTACAGTTATGTATCGCCTGTGTTCAGACACTCTGGGGCCACCATAACATAGTCACTCTCTGGACGAACGGACGCGATTGGTCAGTTCCCCGGCTGAGCCGTCAATATCATTGGCTAAACATTATGATGAACAATATTACCTTCTCTCTGATTGGTCAAGGCAAGAACACTAGTAATATCAAGCCAGACGAAGGTGTACTAGATCAGTATTGCTGATAACGACCAATCAACTCCTTGTTGCATCTTGCATACTGGTCTTCGTAACACTGCTGCTTAAGATATTCATAACACTTAGTGAATCTTAGTTCTGATCTCGATTTTCTTGGCCGAACGGAGGCGCTTGAGAACATTTTCTTTTATCTGCTGCAACTGTTCACTTTGTGGTAAATGGATGCCAGGGAGTCAGGAGACTATTGTTGTCTGCATCCTGAGGATGGTCAGTCGTAGGCCTAGAGAGACCTGGATAAGCCTAAGAGGTTTGGTGTCAGGGACAATGGGACAATAAATATCCTGGCCAACTGTTGCAGGACAACATTGCTGGCAGGATTATACAACTTTGTGTCAACTCTGCTGATAAAAGTGGTAATTGTTTAATACATAACAACAATCACATAACAATTGTTGTCAAACTCAAAGTTAAAGCAGCTCATAAAAAATATTTTTTTAGTTCATTTTCATACTGGACAATTATTGCAGCTGATAAAAATATATGGTAGAGACCCATTACTCAGATTGATGAGCACTAGCAAGGTTAAATGTGCGCGCGCACAGACACACACACACACACACACACACACACACACACACACACACACACACACACACACACACACACACGTGTGTGTGTGTGTGTGTGTGTGTGTGTGTGTATTCCCCTAGCTCTATTCACCTAGTTCTACTTGCGGGGATTGACGTCTGGATCTTTAGGCCCCCTCTCAACTGTCAATCAATTTTTTTTTTTTTTTTTTAGAAAATCTGATAGAAACTCTGCCTATTTGTTTTCACCATCGCCGGGGATCGATCCCCGAACCCTAAGATTACAAGCCCTGGTGACTGAGCTGTTCGCTCAGTCACCAGGCTTCCTGGTGTGTGTGTGTGGTGTGTTCACGTGTGTGTGTGTACTCACCTAGCTGTGCTTGCGGTGGTTGAGCTTCAACTCTTTGGTCCCGCCTCGCAACCGTCAATCTACTGGTGAACAGATTCCTGAGCTTCTCAAGCTCCGTCATATGTACATTTGAAACTGTGTATGGAGTCAGCCCCATCACTTCCTAGCGCAGTCTATTTACTAACCACTCTGACACTGAAAAAGTTTTTCCAAATGTCTCTGTGGCTCATTTGGGTACTCAACTTCCACCTGCAACCCTTGTGCCTGTGCCACCCGTGTTAAATAATCCATCCTGGTCTACCCCTGTCAATTCCCCTGAGAATTTTGTATGTGGTGATCATGTTTCCCTGAGCTCTCCTGTCTTCCAGCGACGTGAAGTACAGTTCACGTAGCCTTTCCTCGTAACTCATGCCTCTTAGTTCCGGGACTAGCCTAGTAGCATATCTCTAATAAAGTAGCATTTTTCCAGCTTCGTCTTGTGCTTGACAAGGTACGGGCTCCATGCTAGGGCCACATACTCCAGGATAAGTCTTACATATGTGTTATACAAGGTTCTGAAGAATCCTTACACAGGTTCCAGAAGGAAGTTCGGATGTTAGCCAGCCTCGCATACGCCGCTGATGTTATTTTTTTGAGGTGGGCTTCAGGAGACAGGTTTGGCGTGATATCAACTCCAAGATCTTTATCTCTGTCCGTTTCATGAAAGACTTCATCTCCCATTTGGTCTCCGGTGTCTGGCCTCCTATATCCTCCGCCTAGTTTCATCACCTTACATTTATTTACTTGGGTTGAATTTTAGTAGCCATTTGTCGGACCATTCCTTCAGTTTGTCTAGGTCATCTTGTAGCCTTATACTTTCTTCTTACGTCTTAATCCTCATAATTTTTGCATCATTTGCAAACATAGAGCGGAACGAGTCTATTCCCTTTGGGAGATCATTTACATATATCAGAAACAGTATGGGTCCAAGGACTGACCACTGCGGGACCCCACTGGTGACGCTTTGCCACTCCGAGATCTCACCCCTCACAGTGACTTGCTGTCTTTTGTTGCTTAGGTACTCCCTTATCCAGTGGAGCTCCTTCCCTTTCATTCCTGCCTGCATGTCCAGCTTGTGCACTAGTATCTTATGTGGTTGTGTCAAAGGCTTTCTGGCAATCCAGAATTATGCAGTCTGCCCACCACTCTGCCCATATGCAGTCATAGAATTCCATTAATCCTGTGAGTCATGACTTGCCATCCGTGAACCCATGCTGCTGTACCTGTACAAAGTTCTTTCGCTCCAGATAGGGGCCTGGTAGCTGAGTGGACAGCGCCCGGGATTCGTAATCCTAGGGACCGCGGATCAATCCCCGGCGATGGCGGTACCTTAATGGGCAGAGTTTCTTTCACCCTGATGCGTCTGTTCACCAAGAATTCAATAGGTACCTGGGAGTTAGACAGCTGTTACAGGGTGCTTCCTGGGAATGTGTATGTGAAAAAATCCCAGTTGATTGACAGTTCAGAGGCGCACCGAAACAGCCAGAGCTCAACCGCCACAAGCACAACTAGGTGAATACAACTACGTGAATACTAGTTTTTTCGCACAATCTTCTCCATCACCTTTCATTGTATGCAAGTTAGGGACACTGGCCTGTAGTTCAGTGTCTCCTGCCTATCACCCTTCTTGTAAATTGGGACTACATTGGCCGTCTTGAAAATTCTTGGCAGTTCACGTGTTACCAGTGACTTGTTGTACACTATGGAGAGTGGCAGGCACAGAGCTTCTGCTCCTTCCTTTAGTATCCATGGTGAGATTCCATCCGGGCCTAGAGCCTTTGTCACATCTAAATCTAGGAGTTGCTTCCTCACCTCCCCACTGGTAATCACAAACTGCTCTAGTGATGTCTGGTTAGATATTCCCTCTAGTATCTCTGGGACTTCTCCTTGCTCTACTGTGAAGACCTCTTGGAATTTCTAATTGAGTTCTTCACACACTTCCTCTTCGTTAAATCTGAATCTGTCTGTCAAAATCCTCAGGTTCATTACCTGTTCGTTCACTATTGTTTTTCTCCTGATGCAACAATTTCTTGAGCTCCTTCCCTAAGATCACTTGCCTTGCTTGTGATCATAACTATGTTCGAGTACATTACATTGAAGCTGACTCTTTTCTGTCCACCCTCAGTTTCTGTTGATCCCACTGGAGTTGGGGGACAAGGGGTGTCTGGGGGAGGACCTAGGAAGGAGGACCTGGGGGACCTGGGGTGTGAGGGGGTGGGGAGGATCTGGTACAGGGGGTCTGGGAGGGTCTGGGGTGTGTGGCTGACAGGGTCTGATGTTGGGGTCAATTAGGGCATGAGGTGGGGAAGTAGGGGGGGGGGGTATGTGGTGAAGGGGGAGGGCGGTCATAGGCTGGGGAATGCATGGAAGCCTAAAGGGGGGGGGGGCATCGAGATCAGTGGTTGGAGAGTGAATTTGTGAGATGGTTATCAGGGCTCACCGGATTCTGGAGCGAGGGATGGATGGTGAAGGATAGTGGGGACAGGGAGGGTATGGGGTAATGGAGGGGGGGGGGGGGAATAGGGAGAGGGGAGAGGGGAGAGGGAGGGTTGAATGAGCGCTTTAATGACAGGGAGTGTTCATGGTAAGGGGGGGGGATTCTATATGGAGGAAGATGGGGGTGTTGTCCTCTGCTCTGGGGTACTGTTGGGGAATTCCCTATTTCCCCCCTCAGGTGTGTGTGTGTGTAATTACCTAAGTGTAATTACCTAAGTGTAGTTGCAGGATGAGAGCTACGCTCGTGGTGTCCCGTCTTCCCAGCACTCTTCGTCAGTATTTTCAAAGCGTTATATGACAGTCTTGTTTGTGTGTGTGTGTGTGTGTGTGTGTGTGTGTGTGTGTGTGTGTGTCTGTGTGTGTGTGTGTGTGTGTGTGTGTGTACTCACCTAGTTGTACTCGCCTAGTTGTGGTTGCGGGGATTGAAGTTTGGCACTAGTCCCCGCTTTTTATTTATCAATCAATTTGTGTCCAGACTCTTGACCCTATTGGACTCTATCATATCTACATTTAAAACTATATATATGGAGTCAGCCTCCACCACATCACTGCCTAATACATTCTATTAGTTAACTACTCTGATACTGAAAAAAAATAATAATTCTAATGTGTCTGTGGCTCAATTGGGTACTAGTTTCCACCTGTGTCTCCAGGTTCGTGTTTCACCCATGTTAAATAGTTTGTCTTTGTCAAGAGAAAGACAAACAAACAAGACAAAGTTTGTGTGTGTGTGAGTGTCTGTTAATGCGGGATTGTGTATTTTCCTGTGTGTGGCGTAGGGAATGATGGAGGGAGGGAGAGAGAGAGAGGAAAGAGGGAGGAGAGAGGAAAGGGAGAGAGGAGAGAGAGAGAGAGAGAGAGAGTGTGTGTGTGTGTGTGT
>NC_091152.1:47537028-47609528 GCF_040958095.1 Procambarus clarkii | reverse complement strand
TATATTTATGATAGTAGTTTACATGTATGTTTAGCTTTTAAAAAGTCACACTGACTATATGGTGGGACCCATTTGGCTGTTTGGGCTTATATCACAGAAACAGTTAGCTCCGGCCCTGTCCGGTACACCTCGATGGGGACCTTCCACGCATGCATGGGGGGTCTTTCAGACCTGTATGGGGTCTTTCAGACCTGTATGGGGTCTTTCAGACCTGTATGGGGTCTTTCAGACCTGTATGGGGTCTACCAGATCTGTATGGGGTCTTCCAGATCTGTATGGGGATCTTCCTAGCATGTTTGGGGTCTTTCACGCATGTATAGGGTCTTCCAGGAATGTAGGGGGTCTTTCATTTGAAGGAATCTTGCAGCCATTAATTGGACATTCCTCAATAAAAAAATTTCTGGTCTGAATGAGTCCTATCAATAACTTGCTATGAGGTTCGTAGCCTGTTTGACCTTGGGAGTAATTATCTAGACTTTGTGAATGGGATTAAACGCACCTTAGACCTTCTAGTCCTGTATAAAGGAATGTTTACTCACGGCGACCTTCGTGAGTAAACACACATCACTCATGACGTTGCCACGTGATGAGTGACGTCACAACGATATTACTGCTTGTCAGAGGCGTGAGTCGCGTTGTTCATGTCACGGCTCCCCGAGTTGGTCTCCCGGAGCGGAATTTTTTACGGCAGTAGGACAAATAGACATAATATCTGAGGTGTTTACGATGCCATTTGGGGTCATGACTAAATATATAGGTGTGAGGCGAGGAGGGAAGCAGCGTGTCATGTGGACTCTGCTACGGTAAGGTTGTAGGTGTCACGGCTGGTGTCATGAGCTGGCATGATCAGTCATTATGGTCATGCAACTATGCATGATGAGAGGCGGGCATGATTGATGGCTGGGTTGATGATAGTGGTTGGTGGTGGTGAGTATTTTGTTGACAGCAACCAGTTGTGGGAGATGGTGGTGGCACTGGTTGTGGGAGATGGTGGTGGTCCTGATTGTTGGAGATGGTGGTGGTACAGGTTGTGGGAGATGGTGGTGGTACTGGTTGTGGGAGATGGTGGTGGTACTGGTTGTGGGAGATGGTGGTGGTACTGGTTGTGGGAGATGGTGGTGGTACTGGTTGTGGGAGATGGTGGTGGTACAGGTTGTGGGAGATGGTGGTGGTACTGGTTGTGGGAGATGGTGGTGGTACTGGTTGTGGGAGATGGTGGTGGTACTGGTTGTGGGAGATGGTGGTGGTACAGGTTGTGGGAGATGGTGGTGGTACTGGTTGTGGGAGATGGTGGTGGTACAGGTTGTGGGAGATGGTGGTGGTACTGGTTGTGGGAGATGGTGGTGGTACTGGTTGTGGGAGATGGTGGTGGTACTGGTTGTGGTAGATGGTGGTGGTACTGGTTGTGGGAGATGGTGGTGGTACTGTTTGTGGGAGATGGTGGTGGTACAGGTTGTGGGAGATGGTGGTGGTACTGGTTGTGGGAGATGGTGGTGGTACTGTTTGTGGGAGATGGTGGTGGTACTGGTTGTGGGAGATGGTGGTGGTACTGGTTGTGGGAGATGGTGGTGGTACTGGTTGTGGTAGATGGTGGTGGTACTGGTTGTGGGAGATGGTGGTGGTACTGGTTGTGGGAGATGGTGGTGGTACTGGTTGTGGGAGATGGTGGTGGTACTGGTTGTTGGAGATGGTGGTGGTACTGGTTGTGGGAGATGGTGGTGGTACTGGTTGTGGGAGATGGTGGTGGTACTGGTTGTGGGAGATGGTGGTGGTACTGGTTGTGGGAGATGGTGGTGGTACTGGCTGTGGGAGATGGTGGTGGTCCTGATTGTGACATCACTGACAATGAGTGAACCATCAGGATTTACAGACAATGGAAGATTGGAGTACCATTGATGATCAAAATACCATCAAATCTGATGATTGATGTCTCGGGTCGCTTGACTATTTTACAAAAACTGTTGTGTGTTGTTAATTATGTATTCACTGTATTTCTGTCGCCTCCTCATCCAGCAAATCCTACAACCCAATATTTATTCTACGTGTTCAAATATATAATTTCTTGACTCGAATATCTGAATATAGTACTGGTGATCCTGGTTATGTTAGAGGCGTTGAAGGACACAAATATAAATATATTTTTTGTAATTTCTTACAAAATTTTAAATTATTAAAAAAAATAAGTACACTTAATTGTATAACTATATTATGACACTAGGCACATAAATTTCATATGTTTCTTTCACAAAGATTGTATTTAGGAGTAATAAGATAAATTAATCATAATATAGATTATATTTTTAACTAAGTCACATGCCAATATATTTCCACTGAGGAAAGAGACAAGCGGGAAGGAATCCTTCAATAGTGTAATAGATCTCTTGACTCTTGACACAGAACTGATGGTCCAAGGGCGCCTGAGCTTCATGGCCCCTGAGGGAATACTCATGTATTACTGGAGTATACAAAAGTATACATGGGGTATACATAAATATTTATGAGTATTATGTTGGTATTCCTCCTGGTTTAAATGTAAATGTGTTTGACGATTATATTATATATCTTCTTGTTAAGTAGAGATCTGAGAACATCCTCAGCTCGTTCAGCAGAGATCTAAACATTCTCAGCAGAGCTCCAGGAATATTCTCAGCATATTCAGCAGAGCTCCGAGAACATTCTCAGCATATTCAGCAGAGCTCCAAGAATATTCTCAGCATATTCAGCAGAGCTCCAAGAATATTCTCAGCATATTCAGCAGAGCTCCAAGAATATTCTCAGCATATTCAGCAGAGCTCCAAGAATATTCTCAGCATATTCAGCAGAGCTCCAAGAATATTCTCAGCATATTCAACAGAGCTCCAAGAATATTCTCAGCATATTCAGCAGAGCTCCAAGAATATTCTCAGCATATTCAGCAGAGCTCCAAGAATATTCTCAGCATATTCAGCAGAGCTCGGAGATCATTCTCAACAAGTGATACGCCTTCTTAAATGTTTAAATATTTCTCGTTCGAAATTACTTCTGGTCCCAACATTGTCAGACAGGCAACGCTTCTCGTGCTGTGGTGGCTAGTACTCTCCCTTGACAGTCACTCAAGGGATTACTTGCTAGAATTCCCTTTAATTAACTCGAATAGAACCCCGCGCTCAAGTGAGTGTGACTCTTCCGTTGAAACACATCTTGGAGGAGGAACACATATAGGAAAAACCCATAACCCATGTAGATTAGCATGTGATATATATATATATATATATATATATATATATATATATATATATATATATATATATATATATATATATATACACTCCTTCTGAAGATGTATTAATATACGAAAGTACTTAAGGAAATTCCTGTTTCATTTTTCCTCCGTGGTCTGACATTGTCATATATATATAATATTGGTAGCAGTCTTTCTTGTAAACATATGTTGTTGAAAATTACCGAAAAGGTAAGATTAATAACTAACACGAATTTTCCCAATATTTCTTATGTTTTTCTTCACTGTCGGTGGTAATTGAAATATCAATTCTCCTAAATTCATATTTATTAATAGTCTGATGCCAAGAAGCGTTTCGTAAGGTCTTCTTACATTCTCAAAGATTTCTTTACACTTAACACTACACAATCGACTTGAGAATGGTCCAGGATAGACCTAAACGTCGTCGTCCCTTCACCTTCTAGTGTGTGGTCTGGTCAACATATTTCAGCCACGTTATTGTGACTCCTCGCCTGCACTTAACACCACACTTACGATACACTTGATACACTGAGTATGAAACATTTGACATAACTCTTGCTTTTTATTGGTTTTGGGTGAGGTGGGTAATGGGTGAGGTGGGTACATGAGAATGGAAGTAACTGCAGAGGGCCTATGGCTCATACGGTTCCTTGAAGTGGGTAGAATATAGTTGTGCATTAATAATGCACAAACTATATTCTAATCAATTATTAGATTTCGATTTATTTTTATTTGATTTAATTATTTTCTGACATTGCGTTGGAATGGAACCGTGTTGTTTACCATACCTTTCATTTCGTGAATATTGTTTATTTTTTTATTTTCTCATTGTTTTTTTCATTTCGTTTTTTTAACTGTTTTTCTTATATTTCCGTGATGGGAACATCAGATCATTTGATGTTCTCAATTTTCTGATGGGAAAATCAGACCATTTGGAATGCATCAGACAAGGGAGTGGGGAATGGTGGGGGGGGACGAGGGGATGGGAGTCAGGGATGGTGAGGACGACGAGGGGACACGGGCGAGGGGAATAGTGGTGAGGACGAGTGGATGGGGAAGTTGGAGACTAAGGGACATTAGAATGGAGAATGGTAGGCAGGACGGGGGGACAGGAGAGTGGGGGATGGTGGGGAGGACAAACGCACATGTGTTGGTGAGCTACAGCAATGAGTGGCCGGGTACAGCTAATATATATATATATATATATATATATATATATATATATATATATATATATATATATATATATATATATATATATATATATATAATATGCAAACAAGCCGGAATGGTCCCCAGGACTATATGCGACTGAAAACTCACACCCCAGAAGTGACTCGAACCCATACTCCCAGGAGCAACGCAACTGGTAACTACAGGGCGCTTTAATCCGCTTGACCATCATGGCCGGACAAAAGGAAGTGATAGCCAAGGCTATTTGAACCACTTCTCCGCCGGCAACTCGGATGGTAATCTTGGGCATAGCATTTCACCAAATCACCTCATTCTTTGGGGCACACGTGAGGAACACAAATGCAAACAAGCCTGAATGGTCCCCAGGACTATATGCGACTGAAAACTCACACCCCAGAAGTGACTCGAACCCATACTCCCAGGAGCAACGCAACTGGTAACTACAGGGCGCAGGGCTACAAACTCTTGTTTGCATTTGTGTTCCTCACGTGTGCCCCAAAGAATGAGGTGATTTGGTGAAATGCTATGCCCAAGATTACCATCCGAGTTGCCGGCGCGGAAGTGGTTCAAATAGCCTTGGCTGTCACTTCCTTTTGTCTGGCCGTGATGGTCAAGCGGATTAAGGCGGCCTGTAGTTACCAGTTGCGTTGCTCCTGGGAGTATGGGTTCGAGTCACTTCTGGGGTGTGAGTTTTCAGTCCCATATAGTCCTGGGGACCATTCAGGCTTGTTTGCATTTGTGTTCCTCATGTGTGCCCCAAAGAATGAGGTGATTTGGTGAAATGCTATGCCCAAGATTACCATCCGAGTTGCCGGCGGGGAAGTGGTTCAAATAGCCTTGGCTATCACTTCCTTTTGTCCGGCCGTGATGGTCAAGCGGATTAAGGCGCCCTGTAGTTACCAGTTGCGTTGCTCCTGGGAGTACGGGTTCGAGTCACTTCTGGGGTGTGAGTTTTCAGTCATATATATATATATATATATATATATATATATATATATATATATATATATATATATATATATATATATATATATATATATATATATATATAATACTGTTCCAGCATCATTATCCTCCCACACCACTGGTCCAGTTTACTCCATAAAAAATAATTCCGTGAATTTTAATGCCATGAAAATTCAAATATTTCTTGGCCAGCTGCTGACCATTCTTGTCCACAGTGTTGGTCAGTGAGTGAGCTGCTCACACACAGTGTGTCTGGAGCAAGGAGGAGGCCGCCGCTCTTGGCCAGCTGCTGACCATTCTTGTCCACAGTGTTGGTCAGTGAGTGAGCTGCTCACACACAGTGTGTCTGGAGCAAGGAGGAGGCCGCCGCTCTTGGCCAGCTGCTGACCATTCTTGTCCACACTGTTGGTCAGTGAGTGAGCTGCTCACACACAGTGTGTCTGGAGCAAGGAGGAGGCCGCCGCCGCCCTCATTCACTTTTCCATTCCAGAGCCATTTGGTGCAACAAACTGCCGGACTGTGTCTTTTCTGCCACCCTGGAATTACGTCTCTTCCCAAGAATGTGTTGAGAGATCTCTGGAAAAATGGTTAAAATGTCGTGTAGTTGTATATGTTTGACCACGGGGTCTACTGTGTATATTTCTCTTCTCTAAATATTTTATATTTTGTATATTTTATTTTTATTTTTTTTTAGCAACTATTATACTGTTAACTTGACGAACGTTCAACTTAACGTGAATCATTAACGTCGTCAGCAGTGACTTAGAAACCTAAAAACTCGCTTCACACATTCAGTAGCGTGTTATTTTAAGCCTTGTGTTTGTTTTGGTCTCGTCCTCCTTGGCACGCACTCAAACGTGTTTACATCTCGTCAGACGCCGGGAATCTGTGCCTAAAGTTACAACTGTGGGATATAGTGAGGGATTTATCACCTGGATCACAGACAGGAACATGAGCACAGAGGAGCCCTCAAGGCGGTGAGTCGCAGTCTTCAAGACAATAGACCTTGGGTACGATAGAAAATAATTTGTTTATATACATTAATAATATATAAGGAAAAATAAAATAAGGCAAAACAGAAATTACGTGAGAGAGAGAGACTGTTATCCACCTGCTGGGATATTCTCCTGAGGACACACACTAAACCATTAGGATGGCACCACCCAACAACCAAGAGAAGCTCATCTACTAATAACAAACATTTTACTCCCGAGATACAAGTCCCAGATGATCCTGAACAACAACCTCCTCATCTTGTTCCATTTACCGCATCAGAGATGACTGAAGTGGGTATACACGAGGCTCAGGTTCACCACCTGTATACACCACTCGACACAGGCATGTGGTAGAGCCAGACAAAGGCAGCCCAAGACTATTATAGAGCTCTGCTGACCTGCTGGAGCCACCCTTCACATGCCTCTTCCAACTCTTAATGACTCTGGGAATGTGTCGCTCCCCTTGGCAGAAGATAAATGTTGTGGCAGCACATAAAGAGCCGCCGCTCAGTGCCTGGTCACTACCCGCCTGTGTCACGGCCTTCAGTTAATGCTGAAAATCTTGAGATATTAATCTCTCTACAAATATGATTTGTTGATCATCACCGGCTGCTATGTAATGGACGGTATGGCCTTAGTACATGTCTGTCTGCTGCTGATCTCCTGCTAAATCTCTTCACTAAGTGGCATCAGTCACTGGACGACTTCACGATCACCTGCTGAGTTTCAATTGACATATTGGGAATGACGTTTGACTCTTCAAGGTCCATGTCAAGCCCCATGCTTAACCCAGCAAGCAAGGCAGCCAGGAAACCTTCAACCCATCTCAAACTTCAACACCAGGACGGGTTACAAAACCTTGTATGAAACACAAGTTCGCTCTCATCTAGAGTATGCACCCCTCTCCTGGATCACCTGCCCCCCCATCATTCATCAGATTTTGGGACAATGTGGGAAGGCTCCTCTGACGTTGGCAGACTTACTGTTATGTTGTTCAGCTCCACACCTAGCCCAACGTCGAGGACAACCAGTAGTTGGCTCCCATAACTCAAGGTTCTCAGCCACCATCAGTTCATGCTGGAACTGTTGATGGCCGAGTGCATCAAATCATGCTGGATTTGACTTTCTCGGGAACATTACTCCATCAGCGATCATTTATTGCTTGGCTGACTTACATGTGTGTTGGGATTGAGTACTACAGATGTTGGAGGTAGCATGTTTGGAGCAGATGCTCTTTTGTTTATGATCTTGTTAATAATATTTCATGTACCTGATAATTGTTTTGTTGTTGTTACTGGCGGAGAATAAAACCATGTGCACGAAGATTGTTTGTCTGACCAAAACCATAACAGTGGCGACGAGAATTAAACATCGCTGGCAGAGAGCCTGGGTACGAGACGTGGTGTGAGGATCAAGACAGTGCAGGGTACGTCGTGTGGACGAGTGGACGCTTCGCATATAACAGTGGAGTGTGCTACACCGTGGCCATGGCTACCATGTCAATCGACCCGTTAAACACGGCCAAGATCTCGTTGGACCTGTGGCTCAGCCTGCTGGAAGCAAACTTTCAGTACCGGGAGATTAAGGAGGACGCCACCAAGAAAGCGGTACTCTTAGTTTCACTGGGTTCTGAAGCATATAGTGTTCTCGGAAATTTGTGTGCACCTGAGCTACCGCACACGAAGACCTATGTTGACTTGATTGCTTTGCTTAAACGTCAGTATGTGGTGAAACCATCATATCACAGGAGTTTGATGGATTTCCAGAAGAGGACGAAAAAGCAGCAGGAGTCCGTACAGGATTTATTTGCGGAATTGAAGGCTTTGGCTAACCACTGCAACTTCGGAGCACAGTTGGACGGCAGGGTTAGGGACCAGTTGTTCATGGCAGTGGAAAAGGAGAATTATTTCCCTAACCTGGTGGCAGAAAATTTGGATCTACAATCGATGACTTCATGGACGGTGCTCGAGAAGATATTGAACCTGGAAAGGGCTTTTGGAAGTAAGACTTCTACTCAGGAAATTATGGTCGTACAGAGCCAGACCAGATGTACACACTGTGGATACAAGCACATAAGTAGCAAGTGCAAGTTTCGTGCATATATATGCAACTTTTGTAACAAGGAGGGACATTTGCAGAGAGTGTGTAGGGAATATCTGAACAGGAACAACAAGGCCTGGGAGAGGAGACGACCAGGGAATGCAGGAAGAAGAGGTAGTGGTACTGTGGTCAAGGCAGTAGAGGAAGGTAACCAGTCTGAAGATGCTGCAGGTGAGGAAAACCGACTATATTCGGTGAAAGAAAAGGTATGTTCAGTGAAATCACAAGTGGTGAATTTTGTAATTAATGGGAAGTTAGTTCTCTTGGAACAGGACACTGGTGCTGCAGTGTCAACATTGTCTAGAGATTGGGCAGATACCTTGCAATTGAATGTAAAACCAGGTAAAAAATCTTTAAGTGCTTATGATAATGTACCGATTAAGGTCTATGGCAAGGTGTCGGCAGAAGTAGTTATAATGGAAAAGAAATTGTCCAGGATTTTTATGTAGTGGATTCACATAATCCTAGCCTATGTGGTAAGGTTCTCATGGAAAAAGTGGGAATTTTCTTGGCGGGCCTAGATGAATTGTTGATAGTTAAAACAATTAAAAGTGCCGAACAAATGTTAGACAAATATTCAGTGGAGGCAGATAAGCCAATTAATAGCATGGTGGCAAAAATTCACCTGAAAAGTGGGGCTTCACCTAAATTTCTCAAGGCAAGAACAGTGCCGTTTCATTACAAGCAATTGGTAGAATCAGCCCTGGAAAAGCATGTGGCAGAAGGCATCTTAGAGCCAATTACATATAGTGAGTGGGCAGCCCCAATTGTACCAGTGTTGAAGGCAGATTGGAAATCCTTGAGAATCTGTGCAGACTTCAAGGAACTGAACAACCGCATACACTGTGAGAAGTACCCTTTACCTAAGATAGATGAGTTGTTGTCAGTGGTCTGCAAGGGAGCAATTTTTTCTAAGACTGACCTGAAAGATGCTTACTTGCAAATTCCTGTAGAGGAGGAGAGCCAGAAATTGTTAGTGATTAATACCCACAAGGGGTTATTTAAGTATAAAAGACTTCCTTTTGGACTCTCCTCGTCTCCAGCAATTTTTCAGAGATTCATGTCCCAGTTGTTAGTTAACATTTAAGGTGTGGCTAGTTTTTTAGATGACATTATTGTATGTGGGGAGAATGAGGAAGTGCATAATGCTAGATTAGAACAAGTTTTGAATCTTTTGCAAAAGCACAATGTGAAGATTAATAAGGGAAAAACAACGTTGAAGACCAAGGCCATTGAATATCTGGGGTACCATATTTCAGGTAAGGGCTTTACTCCTTCTCACAAAAATGTAGCTGCTATAATAGATGCCCCAGCCCCAACATCAGTTGGGGAAGTACAGTCTTTTGTTGGGATGGTTACATATTTTTGTAAGTTCGTGAAGAACTTTTCAACAAAATTAGCACCCTTGTATGAATTGTTGAAAAAAGGGGCTAGATTTAAGTGGGCAGCAAGAGAGGAAAATGCATTCAGGAATATTAAGCAGGAATTGATCAATTCTCCAGTGCTCACTAATTTTACAGGTAGACTCCCGTTAAAACTGGAGGTAGATGCTTCCCCAGTAGGAGTGGGTTGTGTATTATTACAGGAAGTAGATGGTCAGGATAAAGTAGTATATTTTGCTAGCAAGAAATTATCTCCTGCAGAACAGAATTATTCTCAGTTAGATAAAGAAGCCTTAGCTTTGGTATATGCTGTAAAAAAACTGAGGTATTTTCTGCTGGTGTGGTAACCGACCTGTGAGATTTATATTTATTTAATTTATATGAATATATATAGAATTTATATTTACGTTAATTTATATACTTCGATAGCAATTTGTATAATGATAAGTGGACTGTATTTCTGCAATAATCTCAATCTCACAAATCGATCCTCTACACATTAGGGGGGGTTTATATTTATATATATGCAGCCAATCAAACTACAGAATTAACTACATACATTGAAGAGGTTCCTTATCTTATAGTACAGCAGGTTAGTCCACCAGGTATAACTAGGGTGTAGACACCAAATTATCCTCTTTGAGGTAGCTTCCATCACCCAGTAACTGGTGCACAAAATCTTCCTCGTCTTGACCTGTCAAAAGTGCGCTAGCTGTGAAGCCAGAATCCTATATATGACAAGCTATATCAGAGAAAACACTATACAGTACATGGAACAATAAAGACCTGGCTTAATTACCTTTAGTTTGAGGCTTCCACGTGCTCTAACCGGGTCACCCTATATAATGACATTAATGGCCACTAATGATAGATAATGGGTTTCGGAAAGAACACTTAACTTGATTTGTAGACAGCGTGTTGATAATGGTACACTTCTGGTTTCCATAACACTACGTCCAAGTAAATTAACAGGAGCCGTATTTGCTCCCGTGTGCCTCTGGTCTCGTATAAACAACAATGGCTGCCCTCCTTCCTCCACTGACGCCTGGCTTACATTGTCCAGATTTCAGAAAGTGATAGAAGGGTCACATTTACTCTACTTTAATATTGATAATTAAGTTAATTTATATAAGATGTTTTTATGATGGTAAAGTCCAAAGACTAATGTATTTAAGAATAATTCCCACCATAATAGGTGGTGAATTATAATAGTGTGTGGTGATGATATCCCGTTTTCTTTAGACGGTAATTCCACTACAAGTTACGTTTTCTATGGGTAACTTGTTTATACTACACAGCTGTTATCTGTCTGTATGATATATTTATTAAATGGTGTCGGATTTTCCAACATAATTCCCCAGGGGCTGCTCACGGGTCGAAGTCCTATTTAGAACAGACGAACACCGATACTCCTCCTTCGAATTATTAGATTAATTTGATGTTAGTAGTTAGTAATCACACATTTGTGCGTCTGTTCGTACAGGACGGATGTCCCGTACTAGAGTTGCAGGGGTTAGAAGTCTAATGCAATTTCATTTCCCTGTCAACTCTTGAAAGGCTAATATTCAAGCCTTATTACATATTATTTAACCCAGAAGACTGAATGTGATCAAGTACTACAGTCAAGTATGATTCAGGGACTGCAGTGAGATCAGTGACATTAGATATAACTTGAAGTTTCTTCAGGTAACTGGTCACTGATATATAAACACTGAGGCCCATGGAATACATCTTGATTAAATAATAAATGTATCAAATCAGTCATCAGATTTATTGGGGTTTAATTTAGTTAATTGATTCAGAAGATTGAATAGCTCATCATTAAAGTAAAGTATAGTTCTGAGACTGCAGTGGGTTCAGTGACATTGGTCGCAGTGACTTGTAGCTGTTTTAGGCTACTGTTCACTGATTTGCCACTGAGGCCTCATGAACTCATCTTCAGCTTTAAATGATGATACTAACATCAACTTCTGTTACTATAGTCAGCTGTAATCTCCTTAGTATAATGCTACTGGAGAAATATAATCAGCTGACAAATTTAGATTTCTACTGGTATTGTTTATCTGCAGGCATAGGTCTCCTCAGGCTTGATACTGGGCCTGAGAGTAATTTACCTCCTGCAGAGTTTAACATGGTTATACCCTGATATTTAGTAGGGCTACCGATGAATCGATGACAATAGTCTGTCCCTACAAGGAGACCGAAGTCGGTGAGGTGATCAGACTTAATATTATCTGCCAATTTTATTCCTCTATTTCTCAGGAATTTGGCTGTTGCTCTCAGACCTTGAACTTGTAGGTCTACTGGTATTTTGTCCACCACAATGGCTTGTACTCGACAGACGTACCTGCCTAAGCGTACTGATGGTTGTACCACCTGGTAGACTTGAGGTCCTGCATCTGTTATAAACCCTGAGATATTGAATGACATCTGGGCTACAGGCCTTAATTGTAGTTCTTCTGCCAACTTTTTAGTGATATATGTTCTCTGGGATCCTTGGTCAAACAACCCACGGGTATGGACCTTGGCCCTCTTATTCAGGATGGTAATTTGGGCAGTAGGCAAAGTCGTATTACCTTTAGACTTTGCCGATTGGACACTCTTTGTCGATTGCACCTTGCAGTACTGTACTGTGGTGGGAATGCTATCTTCCACCTTGGGTCTTGAATACGTTAATTTCGTATATTTACACAGTGCTGCATGGTGCCTACCTCTTCTACACCTGTTGCAGGTGTTGAATTGGGTATCACAATAGTCTATGTTGTGTGACTTGAGACACCTTGAACATCTCCCTAATTCCTGGAGTCGCTCAATACGAGTGTCTCTGGTTGGATAATTAGCACAACAGTATGTTGAATGTTTCTTTTTGCAGAACATACATGTCCCCCAGCCTACTGCACGTTTGGAAGTTACCGGTTTGGGTGAACTAGTAACAGTAGGCTTGGAGGATGCTGCTGCATTGTCAGATTTTCTGCAACTTGATGTTAGAGTAATTGACTGATGTTTATTTGGGGTAGTTGTTTTACCCTTTAATTGACTCTTATTTTCTATTTCTGAAGGCTTGCATGAGGCTTTAACTTCCTCATTTGCTCGTCGTTTGTTTATGATGGAATGTAAACCTTCAGTGATGTCCTGTACTGTCAGGATGGTGTTATGTTGATGTGCATATAATTCATCTAGTATATCGCTGGACAATTTTCGTTGAAGGACTACTTTGGTCATCCATTCACTAGTAGTTATATCAACCTTAAGACTGAATGTTCTTAGTAGTGACTCAAACTCCATGCTGAAGGATTGTAATGAGTCAGCAGTCTGATCAGGTTGAGGTAAATCCAGCAATTGTAGTACTAGATGTATGACAGTTTTCTCATTGCCAGCATTATCCATACTAGCTAGTTGGTGAAGCCTTGTGGGGCTTGTACTTGGGCTGCTCATAATACTGAACAAGCACTGATGGTAGCCTAGGGTCAAATTCTGCACTCACTAAGCAATAATCCTACCTCTACTAGAGGTTAGCACTTAAAATTAATACACATTATATATATACAATCATACACACTAATGATTTGAGTGATAAACCAGTGTCACTGGAAGTACCTTTAGGTTAGCTCTTCTATATCACCCTAGGATGGTATTGACACTAATTAATCACTCAAAGGTGTAATGATCATAAGTAAATTATTATATATACAACTCAACTCGAGTTGATAAAAATTACACCCAAAATAGGGTCTGGACCATTCATTAATGGTGTTAGGTTGTTCAATATAGTACAACTGACTATGGTAATAATGGGACTAGGATGAACGATAATAGTTCAACTAGTCAGTGTTAATATCCTACCCTGTTGTGGGTTGGCAATTAGTAAATATTATACTGTGATCACTAGTGCAATTTATATTAAATAATTCTCTATTTTGAAGAAATAATATACACAATTATTGATAATAGCCTCTTAATTAGCCTCTATGAAACTTCTAATATTATCTAGAAGTATTAAATATTATTAGTGACCTCGCGAAATAAAGTCCACAAAATTCGTAGATAATCTCTCGCGAAATGTAACACCACGAAATCCGTGAACAATCTTGCGAGGACACAGCCACTAATTTGCCTGGCTTCTATATTAGCGCTGTCATTTCACGAAATAACACGCCACCAAATATCTGTGGGTGTGCATGAAACCGCTGACGAAGCTGAACTCTCGGCTGAGGGAGGCTCCTGAGCTCCCTCGAGGCTACGCTGCCGTCTTGACTGCTGGCTTTGTTTAAATCACACTGCACTAGTATATTTAATGAATCCACTGGTTAATTGGTTCATCCGGTACTAAGATGACCAAATGTGGGTTCAAAGGACCGAATATTCCGGTTCCGAAGGTCCAAATAATGTGGGAACAGACCTGTGAGATTTATATTTATTTAATTTATATGAATTTATATTTACGTTAATTTATATACTTCGATAGCAATTTGTATAATGATAAGTGGACTGTATTTCTGCAATAATCTCTTAATCTCACAAATCGATCCTCTACACATTAGGGGGGTTTATTAAATTAATATATATGCAGCCAATCAAACTACAGTAATAGACTACATACATTGAAGAGGTTCCTTATCTTATAGTACAGCAGGTTAGTCCACCAGGTATAACTAGGGTGTAGACACCAAATTATCCTCTTTGAGGTAGCTTCCATCACCCAGTAACTGGTGCACAAAATCTTCCTCGTCTTGACCTGTCAAAAGTGCGCTAGCTGTGAAGCCAGAATCCTATATATGACAAGCTATATCAGAGAAAACACTATACAGTACATGGAACAATAAAGACCTGGCTTAATTACCTTTAGTTTGAGGCTTCCACGTGCTCTAACCGGGTCACCCTATATAATGTCATTAATGGCCACTAATGATAGATAATGGGTTTCGGAAAGAACACTTAACTTGATTTGTAGACAGCGTGTTGATAATGGTACACTTCTGGTTTCCATAACACTACGTCCAAGTAAATTAACAGGAGCCGTATTTGCTCCCGTGTGCCTCTGGTCTCGTATAAACAACAATGGCTGCCCTCCTTCCTCCACTGACGCCTGGCTTACATTGTCCAGATTTCAGAAAGTGATAGAAGGGTCACATTTACTCTACTTTAATATTGATAATTAAGTTAATTTATATAAGATGTTTTTATGATGGTAAAGTCCAAAGACTAATGTATTTAAGAATAATTCCCACCATAATAGGTGGTGAATTATAATAGTGTGTGGTGATGATATCCCGTTTTCTTTAGACGGTAATTCCACTACAAGTTACGTTTTCTATGGGTAACTTGTTTATACAACACAGCTATTATCTGTCTGTATGATATATTTATTAAATGGTGTCGGATTTTCCGACAGCTGGGGAGGAAATTTCTTGCTAGAACAGATCATAAACCCCTGCTAGGATTGTTTGGCAGAGGTAAGCAGATTCCAGTTAATGCCAATGCTAGAATTCAAAGATGGGCATTACTACTCTCTCAGTTTGAGTATGATTAGAGTTTAAGCCAGGCAAGGATAATGTAGTAGCTGATGCATTAAGTAGTTTGCCTGTGACAGAAGAATTAAATTCCAGTATTCCAGTGGAGTATGTTAACCTGGTGGAATCTATGTCTTTTGAGGATATTTCATTCCAGACTATTAGGAAGGCAACTGGTAGAGATCCTAAATTAAGTCTGTTGTTGTTAAAATGTCAAATATGGTTGGAATGATAATTTATTATTGTCAGAGTATGCTGCAGTGAAGGCTGACCTTAGTATTCACCAGGATGTACTCTTGTATAGGAATAGAGTGGTGGTGCCTGGGGAACTGAGATGTAAGATTTTGGAACAGCTGCATGTAGGCCATAATGGCATAAATGCTATGAAAGCAGAAGCTAGAAGTTGGGTTTGGTGGCCAAAAATAGACCAGGATATTGCTGAGGTAACAAAAAATTGTCATATTTGCTTTAAGAATTATCAGAAACCCCAGGCCCCAGTACTTTCTTGGCCATGCACTGGAAAACCCTGGTCTAGACTTCATGTAGATTATGCGGGACCTATGGATAATAAATATTACCTAGTGGTGGTGGATTCATACACCAAATTTCTGGATGTGCATGTGTGTAATTCCACCACATCATCTGTAACTTCTGAATTACTAAGGAAAACATTTTGTAATTTTGGATTGCCAGACATAATTGTCTCAGACAATGCTCCTTATTTTGTTTCTGTGGAAATGGAGGATTTTTTTCGGAAAAATGGTGTTAAACATGTTACACCTGCCCCCTATAATCCTTCTTCAAATGGTCTAGCAGAGAGAGCAGTGAGATCCTTGAAAGAAGGGTTAAAGCAGTTTACGGGAGGTACTATTAATACAAGGCTTTGTAGATGTTTATATAATCAAAGGAAAACTGTTCATTCTACTACTGGTAAATCTTCTTTTGAATTACTGTTTAATAGACACTTTAAAGTGCACATGGAAGCAGTAAAGACAGATCCCAATAAAGAGAAATCGGTAACTAGCTTGGCCAGTCAGTTGACTCAGGGAGAGGAATTGTTGTTTAATGATGGGGATGCAGTATATGCAAGGAATTTTGGAAGTGGAAGGGAAAATTAGGGAGGTCCTGGGCCGCAGGAACTTCACTGTGCAAGTGCAGAGTTTTGGGAACATTAATTGGAAAAGGCATGCCGATCAGCTCATGCCAAAGTTCACAGGGAATTTTGAAGACCCTTCAGGTAGGGGTGGGGCAACTAGTGATATCCATCCTTATAATGAAGGGATAGCAGCACCTGCAGGAGACCGGGAGGCAGAGCAAGGGGCAGTAGAGGGTAATGGGGATACAGTTAACCCTATGGACTCTACAAGAAGTAATTCAGAAGAATGTTTCCCACAAGTAACAGGTCAGGACTCCCAGTTGAGAAAATCAGGAAGAGTCATACGACCGCCTGATAGACTTAACCTGTAGGGATATAGTTTATTTAAAAGGGGAGGAATGTTGGGATTGAGTACTACAGATGTTGGAGGTAGCATGTTTGGAGCAGATGCTCTTTTGTTTATGATCTTGTTAATAATATTTCATGTACCTGATAATGTTTTGTTGTTGTTACTGGCGGAGAATAAAACCATGTGCACGAAGATTGTTTGTCTGACCAAAACCATAACAATGTGGAACTTGTTTACTCAACAGTTTGTTACACAGGATATGAAGTCAAACAATCACATGGTTAGCTCATCCTGTTCCATATATGATAGTTACTTAGCTTTAAAGCTAGTTAAATTCTAGTGAATACAAATAAGAGTCTAATGACATAAATAAGTCAAGGCAGGCTTCAGATGAGTTCATGTAAGATAACAACTCTTGCTTGCAGCTTCACTAGGGACCTCAGTGATCTACCTAATGAACCCTCGTCTTAGAATAGAGGGAAAGGTAGAGAGTGGCTGGAGAGAGAGGAAGAGTGTGTGTGTGTGTGTTAATCCCTGGATTGTTGTTGTTGTTTAAGATTTGCTACCTGGAACAAAAAGTTCCAAGTAGCACGGGCTATGGTGAGCCCGTGAGCCTTGGAATTGAAAACCTATGAATTCAGATTAAGTAAACTAAATTTACGTTTTCATTAATACTTAAGAGTAAACTGTGGTATAACTGAAGTATACCAGTGAATGAAAAGATATAACATAGAGGAATACTAATATGTTACATATTTGAACACTAAACAACAAACACAAATAAATAACTTGAAATCATTGTTTTCCAAACCAGTAATTACCCAGGGCTTGCTGCGTTTACATACCTCTGGAAGACCTGGGTAAATACTGGTTTGAAAAAAAGTTATCGATATATTGAACCAATTATCGGATAACACAATAAACAAAATCGTGGGATTGTTTCAAGCGTAGCTTAGACATAATTATGAATGAGTTTTGGGTGAGCATATTGAGAGTGGCTTCGTATAGGTGAGTAGAGTGTCAAGAGTGTCCCATATATCCCTATGTTCATACCTTGTGTCTGAGTTGTGTAGGGCCAACATGGCAGCTTTAATGGTGTTGAAGCTGTCTTTGTGTAGTGATGTTGAAGCTGTCTTGGTGTAGTGATGTTGAAGCTGTCTTGGTGTAGTGATGTTGAAGCTGTCTTGGTGTAGTGATGTTGAAGCTGTCTTTGTGTAGTGATGTTGAAGCTGTCTTGGTGTAGTGATGTTGAAGCTGTCTTGGTGTAGTGATGTTGAAGCTGTCTTGGTGTAGTGATGTTGAAGCTGTCTTGGTGTAGTGATGTTGAAGCTGTCTTTGTGTAGTGATGTTGAAGCTGTCTTGGTGTAGTGATGTTGAAGCTGTCTTGGTGTAGTGATGTTGAATCTGTCTTGGTGTAGTGATGTTGAAGCTGTCTTGGTGTAGTGATGTTGAAGCTGTCTTGGTGTAGTGATGTTGAAGCTGTCTTGGTGTAGTGATGTTGAAGCTGTCTTTGTGTAGTGATGTTGAAGCTGTCTTGGTGTAGTGATGTTGAAGCTGTCTTGGTGTAGTGATGTTGAAGCTGTCTTGGTGTAGTGATGTTGAAGCTGTCTTGGTGTAGTGATGTTGAAGCTGTCTTGGTGTAGTGATGTTGAAGCTGTCTTGGTGTAGTGATGTTGAAGCTGTCTTGGTGTAGTGATGTTGAAGCTGTCTTGGTGTAGTGACTTTGAAGTTGTCTTGGTGTAGTGATGTTGAAGCTGTCTTGGTGTAGTGATGTTGAAGCTGTTTTGGTGTAGTGATGTTGAAGCTGTTTTGGTGTAGTGATGTCGAAGCTGTCTTGGTGTAGTGATGTTGAAGCTGTCTTGGTGTAGTGATGTTGAAGCTGTCTTGGTGTAGTGATGTTAACGTTGTGTTGGTGAAGTGATGTTGAAGCTGTCTTTGTGTAGCGATGTTAACGTTGTGTTGGTGAAGTGATATTGAAGCTGTCTTGGTGTAGTGATGTTGAAGCTGTTTAGCGAGTTTTCCTGGAGTTGTGTTAGCATAGTGTTGGAGTTAAGATGGAGAAGTATTGATGTGTTGTTTCGATGTGTTACTGGAGCAGTGGGAAGTTGTGTGGGAGTAGTGGTGTTGGAGCAGAGTTAAAGTTGTGTTGGTGTTGTACACGAGTTGTGTTGGAGGTGTCTTGGTGTAGTCTTGAAGTAGTTGTGCGAGTAGTGTCGGGTTAGAATAGTGATAGTTGCAGTTGTAATGAATTAGTGAGAATAGTGAACACTGGAGAAGAGAGTTGAGGATAGAGATATTACAGCAGTCAGACCTACAAAGAGATATGTAAATGCTCAAGGCTTTGAAGAATTTTTAGATATAATGAATTCATGAAAGCCAGAATTTTCCCAGCGGTTCTGGAAGTGATAAACTTCAAGTAAAATGCAGTAAGAGGAAAGAATATTTTTAGAAATATACACTACTGTATAAAATATACATTTGCGAGGGTAATACAATGTTAAATACCTGACTCTCACCAGAGAGATGTCCAGCAGGGGTTTGTGGGCTCCGTGAGTGATTGTTTAGGGTGAGGGACTGTGAGATGTGTGAGGGAGTGAGGCGTGAGGTACAGCTCCATGTGTGAGGGAGTGAGGCGTGAGGTACAGCTCCATGTGTGAGGGAGTGAGTGAGGTACAGCTACATGTGTGAGGGAGTGAGGCGTGAGGTACAGCTACATGTGTGAGGGAGTGAGGCGTGAGGTACAGCTACATGTGTGAGGGAGTGAGGCGTGAGGTACAGCTACATGTGTGAGGGAGTGAGGCGTGAGGTACAGCTCCATGTGTGAGGGAGTGAGTGAGGTACAGCTACATGTGTGAGGGAGTGAGGCGTGAGGTACAGCTACATGTGTGAGGGAGGGAGTGAGGTACAGCTACATGTGTGAGGGAGTGAGTGAGGTACAGCTACATGTGTGAGGGAGGGAGTGAGGTAAAGCTACATGTGTGAGGGAGGGAGTGAGGTACAGCTACATGTGTGAGGGAGGGAGTGAGGTACAGCTACATGTGTGAGGGAGTGAGTGAGGTACAGCTCCATGTGTGAGGGAGGGAGTGAGGTACAGCTACATGTGTGAGGGAGGGAGTGAGGTACAGCTACATGTGTGAGGGAGTGAGTGAGGTACAGCTACATGTGTGAGGGAGTGAGGCGGGAGGTACAGCTACATGTATGAGGGAGGGAGTGAGGTACAGCTACATGTGTGAGGGAGTGAGTGAGGTACAGCTACATGTGTGAGGGAGTGAGGCGTGAGGTACAGCTACATGTGTGAGGGAGGGAGTGAGGTACAGCTACATGTGTGAGGGAGTGAGTGAGGTACAGCTACATGTGTGAGGGAGTGAGGCGGGAGGTACAGCTACATGTATGAGGGAGGAAGTGAGGTACAGCTACATGTGTGAGGGAGTGAGTGAGGTACAGCTACATGTGTGAGGGAGTGAGGCGTGAGGTACAGCTACATGTGTGAGGGAGTGAGGCGTGAGGTACAGCTACATGTGTGAGGGAGTGAGGCGTGAGGTACAGCTACATGTGTGAGGGAGTGAGGCGTGAGGTACAGCTACATGTGTGAGGGAGTGAGGTACAGCTCCATGTGAGAGGGAGTGAGGCGTGAGGTACAGGTACATGTGTGAGGGAGTGAGGCGTGAGGTACAGCTACATGTGTGAGGGAGTGAGGCGTGAGGTACAGCTACATGTGTGAGGGAGTGAGGCGTGAGGTACAGCTACATGTGTGAGTGAGTGAGGCGTGAGGTACAGCTACATGTGTGAGGGAGTGAGGCGTGAGGTACAGCTATATGTTTGAGGGAGTGAGTGAGGTACAGCTACATGTATGAGGGAGTGAGTGAGGTACAACTACATGTGTGAGGGAGTGATTGAGGTTCAGCTACATGTGTGAGGGAGTGAGTGAGGTACAGCTACATGTGTGAGGAAGTGAGTGAGGTACAGCTCCATGTGTGAGGGAGTGAGTGAGGTACAGCTACATGTGTGAGGGAGTGAGTGAGGTACAGCTAAATGTGTGAGGGAGTGAGTGAGGTTCAGCTACATGTGTGAGGGAGTGAGGCGTGAGGTACAGCTCCATGTGTGAGGGAGTGAGTGAGGTACAGCTCCATGTGTGAAGGAGTGAGTGAGGTACAGCTACATGTGTGAGGGAGTGAGTGAGGTACAGCTACATGTGTGAGGGAGTGAGTGAGGTACAGCTACATGTGTGAGGGAGTGAGTGAGGTACAGCTACATGTGTGAGGGAGTGAGTGAGGTACAGCTACATGTGTGAGGGAGTGAGTGAGGTACAGCTAAATGTGTGAGGGAGTGAGTGAGGTTCAGCTACATGTGTGAGGGAGTGAGGCGTGAGGTACGGCTCCATGTGTGAGGGAGTGAGTGAGGTACAGCTCCATGTGTGAAGGAGTGAGTGAGGTACAGCTACATGTGTGAGGGAGTGAGTGAGGTACAGCTACATGTGTGAGGGAGTGAGTGAGGTACAGCTACATGTATGAGGGAGTGAGTGAGGTACAGCTACATGTGTGAGGGAGTGAGTGAGGTGCAGTAACATGTGTGAGGGAGTGAGTGAGGTACAGCTACATGTGTCAGGGAGTGAGTGAGGTACAGCTACATGTGTGAGGGAGTGAGGCGTGAGGTACAGCTCCATGTGTGAGGGAGTGAGGTACAGCTACATGTGTGAGGGAGTGAGGCGTGAGGTACAGCTACATGTGTGAGGGAGTGAGGCATGAGGTACAGCTACATGTGTGAGAGAGCGAGGCATGATGTACAGCTACATGTGTGAGGGAGTGAGTGAGGTACAGCTACATGTGTGAGGGAGTGAGAGAGGCACAGCTACATGTGAGGGAGTGAGAGAGAGAGAGAGAGAGCCTCAGGAGGTGTATTTGCTTGCCTGCTATTCACACTTCAAAGGTTTATTTTCCTCTCTCTTTTGAAATTTTTAATTTAAAATATTGTTTTTTAGATTGACTCTCCTCTTATTAATTCTTTTGTACAAAGCTTTATTTTCTGTAAGTTATTTAGTCCCAATGATTATCATTTAGGGTCGTTGTTAATCCACCTAATTAATCAATACGGTACACTATCTTCCTGCGTTTTATTAAGACTGTTTTTAAATATAACGTAATTTACATGTATCAAATAACTCAAATCACTTCGTCACATCACTCACTGCAAAGTTATCAGCCCACCTGTTATCTTGAGGTAACCAGCGATATGTGATACTGGACTCTGACTGGTTGGTTATAGTGGAGATATTTCTCATGTTAGGAAACTGTTACATTTACCAGCCAGTATACAAGGCCACGGAGGCATCCTGATGGTCAAACGAACTTGGGATCGTTTCTGAGCAATAATGAGTGTTTTGGGGTACTACACATAGTCTAATTATAGGGTTTTCTGTCCTGGCTAACAGCCACCAACCACGTACCAGGTCTTGGTATCACGGAGGAGTGGCAGCGTCCTCCCTCACTTCTCACGTGACCAAGAGGAACATCGCGGCTAAACCTTAATAGGACCCCGATGGCGACTGTGTTCACATTTGGAGTTCTAAGATATGAGTCAACGGACTTACACACGCCTTCAACAGCATAGCGTCTTAAGTCGTTACATAGAATATATATATATATATATATATATATATATATATATATATATATATATATATATATATATATATATATATATATATATTTATATATATATATATATATTTATTTATATATATATATTTATTTATATATATATATATATTTATTTATATATATATATATATATATATATTTATTTATATATATGTATTTATTTATATATATATATATTTATTTATTTATATATATGTATTTATTTATATATATATATTTATTTATTTATATATATATATTTATTTATATATATATTTATTTATATATATATTTTATATATATATATATATATATATATATATATATATATATATATATATATATATATATATGTGTGTATATATATTTATATATATATATATATATATATATATATATATATATATATATATATATATATATATATATATATATATATGTATATATATATATAACTGAAAACTCACACCCCAGAAGTGACTCGAACCCATACTCCCAGAAGCAACGCAACTGGTATGTACAAGACGCCTTAATCCACTTGACCATCACGACCGGACATAATGAGGTGATAGCCGAGGCTATTTGAACCACCCCACCGCCGGCACTCGGATAGTAATCTTGGGCATAGCATTTTACCAAATCACCTCATTCTTTGGGGCACACGTGAGGAACACAAATGCGAACAAGCCTGAATGGTCCCCAGGACAATATGCAACTGAAAATTCACACCCCAGAAGTGACTCGAACCCATACTCCCAGAAGCAACGCAACTGGTATGTACAAGACGCCTTAATCCACTTGACCATCACGACCGGACATAATGAGGTGATAGCCGAGGCTATTTCAACCACCCCACCGCCGGCACTCGGATAGTAATCTTGGGCATAGCATTTTACCAAATCACCTCATTCTTTGAGGCACACGTGAGGAACACACACGTGAGGAACAAAAAATTCAGGCTTGTTCGCATTTGTGTTCCTCACGTGTGCCCCAAAGAATGAGGTGATTTGGTAAAATGCTATGCCCAAGATTACTATCCGAGTGCCGGCGGTGGGGTGGTTCAAATAGCCTCGGCTATCACCTCATTATGTCCGGTGGTGATGGTCAAGTGGATTAAGGCGTCTTGTACATACCAGTTGCGTTGCTTCTGGGAGTATGGGTTCGAGTCACTTCTGGGGTGTGAGTTTTCAGTTGCATATTGTCCTGGGGACCATTCAGGCTTGTTCGCATATATATATATACATATATATATATAGCAGGACATGTGGCACAACTCTCCATGCACACCTCAATAACCTGCAACAGCCAGCTTGTTCTGTATTGAGATTAAAGCTTACTAGTCCCTGGAGTGGTTAATAAAGCTGCCGAGCCAGCATATATACTTGTGCTCTGAACATTGTCCAGGAATAAATATATTGGCTGGTTGGTCTGTGAGCCACTGTGTGGCCTTAGCCAGCTTGCCATGGTAATGGAAAGGCCATATGCCAGATGGAGTCTGCCCCAGTGTCAACCTTTCAGATATGTCGACTCCTACAGCGACCTCCCCCCCCCCCCCCCCCCCCCCCCTTTGAGTTTCATGAAGTCTGCAATTGGGGTTTTGTTTACCATAAAGTTTTTAAAACACTTCATAATATTATATTTTCTGAGAGATGAAATGGAGAATGGACGAAGGTAAAGAGAGATGAAGAGAGGGTGAGAAACCTTAAGAAGGAGACGGAAGAGGTGAGAAAGAAAGAAAAGAAACACAGGAGATAGGAAATAAGAGATAAAAATGAGTGGGAGAATGGGTGAGAGAGAGAGATAGGTAGAGCAGTAAAGAGAAGGAGCGTGAGAGGAACAGACCCGGGCACAGCCGGGTATATCCCATAAAAAAAATTGAAATTTACTTAGGGAAGAAAACGAGCTAAAAATATTTAATGATAATTAAATATGGTGGCGGCGGAATATGTTCCCCGGCCGTACGCTGCGGGGAACACTGTGCTCCTGTGTATCGCAATAATTAAGGCAATACTACAACTAATTTTAAGGACACGGCATTCTCCCTGGGAAATTAACACAGGAGAGGAAGCGGGCCGTGTAAACGACAGTTCCCCGGAGAGTTTACGGGACGCAGTGAAGAGAGTCGGAGCCTCGTAGAGATGACCAACCATAATAGCGAAGATATTACCTGGTGATGCGAGGGTGTGTGTAGTGATGCGAGGGTGTGTGTGGTGATGCGAGGGTGTGTGTAGTGATGCGAGGGTGAGTGTGGTGATGTGGGGGTGTGTGTGGTGATGCGAGGGTGTGTGTGGTGATGTGAGGGTGTGTGTGTGGGGATGCGAGGGTGTGTGTGGTGATGCGAGGGTGTGTGTGGTGATGTGAAGGTGTGTGTGGGTGTGTGTGGTGATGCGAGGGTGTGTGTGGTGATGCGAGGGTGTGTGTGTGTGGTGATGCCAGGGTGTGTGTTTGGTGATGCCAGGGTGTGTGTGGTGATGCGAGGGTGTGTGTGGTGATGCGAGGGTGTGTGTGGTGATGCGAGGGTGTGTGTGGTGATGCGATGGTGTATGTCGTGATGCGAAGGTGAGTGTGGTGATGCCAGGGTGTGTGTGTGAGGTGATCCGAGGGTGTGTGTGTGGTGATGCGAGGGTGTGTGTGGTGATGCGAGTGTGTGTGTGGTGATGCGAGGGTGTGTGTGGTGATGCAAGGGTGTGTGTGTGGTGATGCGAGGGGGTGTGTGTGGTGATGCTAAGGAGTGTGTGGTGATGCCAGGGTGTGTGTGGTGATGCCAGGGTGTGTGTGGTGATGCGAGGGTGTGTGTGGTGATGCGGTGGTGTGTGTGGTGATGCGATGGTGTGTGTGGTGATGCCAGGGTGTGTGTGGTTATGCCAGGGTGTGTGGTGATGCGAGGGTGTGTGTAGTGATGCTAGGGTGTGTGTGTGGTGACGCGAGGGTGTGTGTGGTGATGTGAGGGTGTGTGTGTGTGATGTGAGGGTGTGTGTGTGGTGATGTGAGGGTGTGTGTGTGGTGATGCGAGGGAGTGTGTGTGGTAATGTGAGGGTGTGTTGGGTGATGCGAGGGTGTGTATGGTGATGCTAAGGTGTGTGGTGATGCCAGGGTGTGTGTGGTGATGCCAGGGTGTGTGTGGTGATGCGAGGGTGTGTGTGGTGATGCGGTGGTGTGTGTGGTGATGCGATGGTGTGTGTGGTGATGCCAGGGAGTGTGGTGATGCGAGGGTGTGTGTGTGTGGTGATGCGAGGGTGTGTGTGGTGATGCTAGGGTGTGTGTGTGGTGATGCGAGGGTGTGTGGTGATGCCAGTGTGTGTGTGGTGATGTGAGGGTGTGTGTGGTGATGCACGGTGGTGTGTGGTGATGCCAGAATGTGTGTGGTGATGCGAGGGTGTGTGTGGTGATGCCAGGGTGTGTACTCACCTAGTTGTACTCACCTAGTTGTGCTTCTGGAGGTTGAGCTCTGGCTCTTTGGTCCCGCCTCTCAACTGACAATCAACAGGTGTACAGGTTCCTGAGCCTATTGGGCTCTATCATATCTACACCTGAAACTGTGTATGGAGCCAGCCTCCACCACTGGAGTCAGCCTCCACCACTGCGGCTGTGTGATGATGCCAGGGTGTGTGTGTGGTGATGCCAAGGTGTGTGGTGATGCCAAGGTGTGTGGTGATGCCAGGGTGTGTGGTGATGCGAGGGTGTGTGTGGTGATGCGAGGGTGTGCGTGGTGATGCCAGGGTGTGTGGTGATGCCAGGGTGTGTGGTGATGCGAGGGTGTGTGTGTGTGGTGATGCGAGGGTGTGTGTGGTGATGCCAGGGTGTGTGTGGTGATGCGAGGGTGTGTGTGTGGTGATTCGAGGGTGTGTGTGGTGATGTGAGGGTGTGTGTGGTGATGCGAGGGTGTGTGTTTACTAGTTGTGTTTTTACGGGGGTTGAGCTTTGCTCTTTCGGCCCGCCTCTCAACTGTCAATCAACTGTTTACTAACTACTGTTTTTTTTTTTATTTTTTTTATATTTTTTTCCCCACACCACACACACCCACCCAGGAAGCAGCCCGTGACAGCTGACTAACTCCCAGGTACCTATTTACTGCTAGGTAACAGGGGCACTTAGGGTGAAAGAAACTTTGCCCATTTGTTTCTGCCTCGTGCGGGAATCGAACCCGCGCAACAGAATTACGAGTCCTGCGCGCTATCCACCAGGCTACGAGGCCCCTCACCCCCTGTGTGGTGATGCGAAGGTGTGTGTGGTGATGCCAGGGTGTGTGGTGATGCCAGGGTGTGTGTGGTGATGCGAGGGTGTGTGTGGTGATGCGAGGGTGTGTGTGGTGATGCGAGGGTGTGTGTGGTGAGGCCAGGGTGTGTGTGGTGATGCCAGGGTGTGTGTGGTGATGCCAGGGTGTGTGGGGTGATGCCAGGGTGTGTGTTGTGATGCTAGGGTGTGTGTGGTGATGCTAGGGTGTGTGGGGTGATGCGAGGGTGTGTGCGGTGATGCCAGGGTGTGTGGGGTGATGCCAGGGTGTGTGGTGATGCGAGGGTGTGTGTGTGATGATGTGAGGGTGTGTGTAGTGATGCTAGAGTGTGTGTGTGGTGACGCGAGGGTGTGTGTGGTGATGTGAGGGTGTGTGTGTGTGATGTGAGGGTGTGTGTGTGGTGATGTGAGGGTGTGTGCGTGGTGATGCGAGGGTGTGTGTGGTGATGCTAAGGTGTGTGATGATGCGATCGTGTGTGTGGTGATGCCAGGGTGTGTGTGGTGATGCGAGGGTGTGTGTGGTGATGCGATGGTGTGTGTGGTGATGCCAGGGTGTGTGTGGTGATGCTAGGGTGTGTGTGTTGATGCGAGGGTGTGTGTGGTGATGCGAGGGTGTGTGTAGTGATGCTAGGGTGTGTGTGGTAATGCGTGGGTGTGTGGGGTGATGCAAGGGTGTGTGTAGTGAAGCCAGGGTGTGTGTGGTGATGCCAGGGTGTGTGTGGTGATGCCAGGGAGTGTGTGGTGATGCCAGGGTGTTTGGTGATGCCAGGGTGTGTGTGGTGATACCAGAGTGTGTTTGGTGATGCTAGGGTGTGTGTGGTGATGCGAGGATGTGTGTGGTGATGCCAGGATGTGTGTGGTGATGCCACGGTATGTGTGGTGATGCGAGGGTGTGTGTGTGGTGATGTCATGGAGTGTGGCGATGTGATGGTGTGTGTGTGATGTGAGGGTGTGTGTGTGGTGATGTGAGAAGGTGTGTGTGGTGATGCGAGGGAGTGTGTGTGGTGATGTGAGGGTGTGTTTGGTGATGCGAGGGTGTGTGGTGATGCTAAGGTGTGTGATGATGCGAGGGTGTGTGTGGTGATGCCAGGGTGTGTGTGGTGATGCGAGGGTGTGTGTGGTGATGCGAGGGTGTGTGTGGTGATGCCAGGGTGTGTGTGGTGATGCCAGGGTGCGTGTGGTGATGCGAGGGTGTGTGGGGCGATGCCAGGGTGTGTGTGGTGATGCGAGGGTGTGTGTGTGGTGATGCGAGGGTTTGTGTGGTGATGCGAGGGTGTGTGTAGTGATGCTAGGGTGTGTGTGGTAATGCGTGGGTATGTGGGGTGATGCGAGGGTGTGTGTTGTGAAGCCAGGGTGTGTGTGGTGATGCCAGGGTGTGTGTAGTGATGCCAGGGTGTGTGCGGTGATACGAGTATGAGTGTGTGGTGATGCGAGGGTGTGTGTGTGGTGATGTGCGAGGGTGTGTGTGTGGTGATGTGAGGGTGTGTGTGGTGATACCAGGATGTGTGTGGTGATGCCAGGGTGTGTGTGGTGATGCCAGGGTGTGTGTGGTGATACGAGTATGTGTGTGTGGTGATGCGAGGGTGTGTGTGTGGTGATGTGCGAGGGTGTGTGTGTGGTGATGCGAGGGTGTGTGTGGTGATACCAGGGTGTGTTTGGTGATGCCAGGGTGTGTGGTGGTGATGCAAGGGTGTGTGTGGTGATACCAGGGTGTGTGTGGTGATGCCAGCGTGTGTGGTGATGCAAGGGTGTGTGTGGTGATGCCAGGGTTAGTGTGGTGTTGCTAGGGTGTGTGTGGTGATGAGAGGGTGTGTGTGGTGATGCTAAGGGGTGTGTGTGGTGATGCCAGGGTGTGTGGTGATGCGAGGGTGTATGTGTGGTGATATCAGGGTGAGTGGTGATGCGAGGGTGTGTGTGGTGATGCCAGGGTGCGTGTGGTGATGCGTGGGTGTGTGTGTGGTGATGCGATGGTGTGTGTGGTGATTCGAGGGTGTGTGCGGTGATGCGAGGGTGTGTGTGGTGATGCGAGGGTGAGTGTTTGGTGATGCTAGGGTGAGTGTGTGGTGATGCGAGGGTGTGTGTGGTGATTCGAGGGTGTGTGTGTGTGGTGATGCGAGGGTGTGTGTGTGGTGATGCGAGGGTGTGTGTGTGGTGATGCCAGGGTGTGTGTGGTGATGCCAAGTTGTGTGTGGTGATGCGAGGGTGTGTGTGTGGTGATGCCAGGTTATGTGTGTAGTGATGCGAGTGTGTATGTGTGGTGATGCGAGCGTGTGTGTGGTGATGCGTGGGTGTGTATGGTGATGCGAGGGTGTGTGTGTGGTGATGCGATGGTGTGTGTGGTGATGCGAGGGTGTGTGTGGTGATGCCAGGGTGTGTATGGTGATGCCAGGGTGTGTGGTGATGCCAGGGTGTGTGTGGTGATACCAGTGTGTGTTTGGTGATGCTAGGGTGTGTGTGGTGATGCTAGGGTGTGTGTGTGGTGATGCACGGTGGTGTGTGGTGATACCAGAATGTGTGTGGTGATGCGAGGGTGTGAGTGGTGATGCCAGGGTGTGTACTCACCTAGTTGTACTCACCTAGTTGTGCTTCCGGAGGTTGAGCTCTGGCTCTTTGGTCCCGCCTCTCAACTGACAATCAACACTTGTACAGGTTCCTGAGCCTATTGGGCTCTATCATATCTACACTTGAAACTGTGTATGGAGCCAGCCTCCACCACTGGAGTCAGCCTCCACCACTGCGGCTGTGTGGTGATGCCAGGGTATGTGTGGTGATGCCAGGGTGTGTGGTGATGCCAGGGTGTGTGGTGATGCGAGGGTGTGTGTGTGTGGTGATGCGAGGGTGTGTGTGGTGATGCCAGGGTGTGTGTGGTGATGCGAGGGTGTGTGTGGTGATGCGAGGGTGTGTGTGTGGTGATGCAAGGGTGTGTGTGGTGATGTGAGGGTGTGTGGTGATGCGAGGGTGTGTGTGTGGTGATGCGAGGGTGTGTGTGGTGATGCGAGGGTGTGTGTGTGGTGATGCGAGTATGTGTGTGGTGATGCCAGGGTGTGTGTGGTGATGCGAGGGTGTGTGTGTGGTGATGCGAGGGTCTGTGTGGTGATGTGAGGGTGTGTGTGGTGATGCGAGGGTGTGTGTTTACTAGTTGTGTTTTTACGGGGGTTGAGCTTTGCTCTTTCGGCCTGCCTCTCAACTGTCAATCAACTGTTTACTAACTACAGTTTTTTTTTAGTTTTTTTTTAGTTTTTTTTCCCCACACCACACACACCCACCCAGGAAGCAGCCCGTGACAGCTGACTAACTCCCAGGTACCTATTTACTGCTAGGTAACAGGGGCCCTTAGGGTGAAAGAAACTTTGCCCATTTGTTTCTGCCTCGTGCGGGAATCGAACCCTCGCAACAGAATTACGAGTCCTGCGCGCTATCCATCAGGCTACGAGGCCCCTCACCCCCTGTGTGGTGATGCGAAGGTGTGTGTGGTGATGCCAGGGTGTGTGTGGTGATGCCAGGGTGTGTGTGGTGATGCGAGGGTGTGTGTGGTGATGCGAGGGTGTGTGTGGTGATGCCAGGGTGTGTGTGGTGATGCCAGGGTGTGTGTGGTGATGCGAGGGTGTGTGTGGTGATGCCAGGGTGTGTGTTGTGATGCTAGGGTGTGTGGGGTGATGCGAGGGTGTGTGCGGTGATGCCAGGGTGTGTGGGGTGATGCCAGGGTGTGTGTGGTGATGCCAGGGTGTGTGTGGTGATGCTAGGGTGTGTGTGGTGATGCCAGGGTGTGTGTGGTTATGCCAGGGTGTGTGGTGATGAGAGGGTGTGTGTGTGGTGATGCGAGGGTGTGTGTTGTGATGCTAGGGTGTGTGTGTGGTGACGCGAGGGTGTGTGTGGTGATGTGAGGGTGTGTGTGTGTGATGTGAGGGTGTGTGTGTGGTGATATGAGGGTGTGTGTGTGGTGATGCGAGGGAGTGTGTATGGTGATGTGAGGGTGTGTTGGGTGATGCGAGGGTGTGTGTGGTGATGCTAAGGTGTGTGATGATGCGAGGGTGTGTGTGGTGATGCCAGGGTGTGTGTGGTGATGCGAGGGTGTGTGTGGTGATGCGATGGTGTGTGTGGTGATGCCAGGGTGTGTGTGGTGGTGCGAGGGTGTGTGTGGTGATGCGAGGGTGTGTGTAGTGATGCGTGGGTGTGTGGGGTGATGCGAGGGTGTGTGTAGTGAAGCCAGGGTGTGTGTGGTGATGCCAGGGTGAGTGTGGTGATGCCAGGGTGTGTGTGGTGATACGAGTATGTGTGTGTGGTGATGCGAGCGTGTGTGTGTGGTGATGTGCGACGGTGTGTGTGTGGTGATACCAGGGTGTGTGTGGTGATGCCAGTGTGTGGTGTGATGCCAGGGTGTGTGTGGTGATACCAGGGTGAGTGTGGTGATGCTAGGGTGTGTGTGATGAGGCGAGGGTGTGTGTGGTGATGCCAGGGTGTGTGTGGTGATGCCAGGGTGTGTGTGGTGATGCGAGTGTGTGTGTGTGGTGATATCAGGGTGTGTGGTGATGCGAGGGTGTGTGTGGTGATGCCAGGGTGTGTGTGGTGATGCGAGGGTGTGTGTGTGGTGATGCGAGGGTGTGTGTGGTGATGCGAGGGTGTGTGTGGTGATGCGAGGGTGTGTGTGGTGATGCGAGGGTGAGTGTGTGGTGATGCGAGGGTGAGTGTGTGGTGATGCGAGGGTGTGTGTGTGGTGATGCGAGGGTGTGTGTGTGTGGTGATGCGAGGGTGTGTGTGTGGTGATGCAAGGGTGTGTGTGTGGTGATGCCAGGGTGTGTGTGGTGATGCCAAGTTGTGTGTGGTGATGCGAGGGTGTGTGTGTGGTGATGCCAGGTTGAGTGTGTAGTGATGCGAGTGTGTATGTGTGGTGATGCGAGTGTGTGTGTGGTGATGCGAGGGTGTGTGTGGTGATGCGAGGGTGTGTGTGTGGTGATGCAAGGGTGTGAGTGGTGATCCGAGGGTGTGTGTGGTGATGCCAGGGTGTGTGTGGTGATGCCAGGGTGTTTGGTGATGCCAGGGTGTGTGTGGTGATACCAGAGTGTGTTTGGTGATGCTAGGGTGTGTGTGGTGATGCGAGGATGTGTGTGGTGATGCCAGGATGTGTGTGGTGATGCCACGGTGTGTGTGGTGATGCGAGGGTGTGTGTGTGGTGATGTCATGGAGTGTGGCGATGCGAGGGTGTGTGTGTGGTGATGCGAGGGTGTGTGTGTGGTGATGCAAGGGTGTGTGTAGTGATGCTAGGGTGTGTGTGTGTGGTGACGCGAGGGTGTGTGTGGTGATGTGAGGGTGTGTGTGTGATGTGAGGGTGTGTGTGTGGTGATGCGAGGGAGTGTGTGTGGTGATGCGAGGGTGTGTGTGGTGATGCCAGGGTGTGTGTGGTAATGCCAGTTTGCGTGTGGTGATGCGAGGGTGTGTGGGGTGATGCCAGGGTGTGTGTGGTGATGCGAGGGTGTGTGTGTGGTGATGCGAGGGTGTGTGTGTGGTGATGCGAGGGTGTGTGTGGTGATGCGAGGGTGTATGTAGTGATGCTAGGGTGTGTGTGGTAATGCGTGGGTGTGTGGGGTGATGCGAGGGTGTGTGTAGTGAAGCCAGGGTGTGTGTGGTGATGCCAGGGTGTGTGTGGTGATGCCAGGGTGTGTGGTGATGCCAGGGTGTGTGTGGTGATACCAGAGTGTGTTTGGTGATGCTAGGGTGTGTGTGGTGATGCGAGGATGTGTGTGGTGATGACAGGATGTGTGTGGTGATGCCACACTGTGTGTGGTGATGCGAGGGTGTGTGTGTGGTGATGTCATGGAGTGTGGTGATGCGAGGGTGTGTGTGTGGTGATGCCAAAGTGTGTGTGACGATGCGAGGGTGTGTGATGTGATGCGAGGGTGTGTGTGGTGATGCGAGGGTGAGTATGTGGTGATGCGAGGGTGAGTGTGTTGTGATGCGAGGGTGTGTGTGTGTTGATGCGAGTGTGTGTGTGTGTGGTGATGCGAGGGTGTGAGTGTGGTGATGCGAGGGTGTGTGTGTGGTGATGCCAGGGCGTGTGTGGTGATGCCAGGGTGTGTGTGGTGATACAAGTATGTGTGTGTGGTGATGCGAGGGTGTGTGTGTGTTGATGTGCGAGGGTGTGTGTGTGGTGATGCGAGGGTGTGTGTGGTGATACCAGGGTGTGTGTGGTGATGCCAGGGTGTGTGGTGATGCAAGGGTGTGTGTGGTGATACCAGGGTGTGTGTGGTGATGCCAGGGTGTGTGGTGATGCAAGGGTGTGTGTGGTGATGCCAGGGTTAGTGTGGTGATGCTAGGGTGTTTGTGGTGATGAGAGGGTGTGTGTGTGGTGATGCGAGGGTGTGTGTGGTGATGCCAGGGTGTGTGTGGTGATGCGAGGGTGTATGTGTGGTGATATCAGGGTGAGTGGTGATGCGAGGGTGTGTGTGGTGATGCCAAGGTGTGTGTGGTGATGCGAGGGTGTGTTTGTGGTGATGCGAGGGTGTGTGTGGTGATGCGAGGGTGTGTGCACTGATGCGAGGGTGTGTGTGTGGTGATGCGAGGGTGAGTGTGTGGTGATGCGAGGGTGTGTGTGTGGTGATGCGAGGGTGTGTGTGTGTGGTGATGGGAGGGTGTGTGTGTGTGGTGATGCGAGGGTGTGTGTGTGGTGATGCCAGGGTGTGTGTGGTGATGCCAAGTTGTGTGTGGTGATGCGAGGGTGTGTGTGTGGTGATGCCAGGTTGTGTGTGTAGTGATGCGAGTGTGTATGTGTGGTGATGCGAGGGTGTGTGTGGTGATGCGAGGGTGTGTATGGTGATGCGAGGGTGTGTGTGTGGTGATTCGAGGGTGTGTGTGGTGATGCGAGGGTGTGTGTGGTGATGCCAGGGTGTGTGTGGTGATGCCAGGGTGTGTGGTGATGCCAGAGTGTGTGTGGTGATACCAGATTGTGTTTGGTGATGCTAGGGTGTGTGTGGTGATGCGAGGATGTGTGTGGTGATGACAGGATGTGTGTGGTGATGCCACGGTGTGTGTGGTGATGCGAGGGTGTGTGTGTGGTGATGTCATGGAGTGTGGTGATGCGAGGGTGTGTGTGTGGTGATGCGAGGGTGTGTGTGTGGTGATGCCAGGCTGTGTGTGGTGATGCCAAAGTGTGTGTGACGATGCGAGGGTGTGTGATGTTATGCGAGGGTGTGTGTGGTGATGCGAGGGTGAGTATGTGGTGATGCGAGGGTGAGTGTGTGGTGATGTGAGGGTGTGTGTGTGGTGATGCGAGTGTGTGTGTGTGTGGTGATGCGAGTGTGTGTGTGTGTGGTGATGCGAGGGTGTGAGTGTGGTGATGCGAGGGTGTGTGTGTGGTGATGCCAGGGTGTGTGTGGTGATGCGAGGGTGTGTGTGTGGTGATGCCAAAGTGTGTGTGTCGATGCGAGGGTGTGTGATGTGATGCGAGGGTGTGTGTGGTGATGCGAGGGTGAGTATGTGGTGATGCGAGGGTGAGTGTGTGGTGATGCGAGGGTGTGTGTGTGGTGATGCGAGTGTGTGTGTGTGTGGTGATGCGAGGGTGTGTGTGTGATGATGCGAGGGTGTGTGTTGTGATGCGAGGGTGTCTGTGGGGTGATGCCAGGGTGTGTGTGGTGATGCGAGGGTGTGTGGTGATGCGAGGGTGTGTGTGTGGTGATGCGAGGGTGTGTGTGTGGTGATGCAAGGGTGTGTGTGGTGATGCGAGGGTGTGTGTGGTGATGCAAGGGTGTGTGGTGATGCGAGGGTGTGTGTGTGTGGTGATACGGGGGGGTGTGTGGTGATGCCAGGGTGTGTGTGTGTGGTGACGCGAGGGTGTGTGTGTGGTGATGTGAGGGGTGTGTGTGTGGTGATGCGAGGGAGTGTGTGTGGTGATGTGAGGGTGTGTGGGGTGATGCAAGGGTGTGTGTGGTGATGCAAAGGTGTGTGGCGATGCAAGGGTGTGTGTGGTGATGCCAGGGTGTGTGTGGTGATGCCAGGGTGTGTGTCGTGATGCGAGGGTGTGTGTGGTGATGCCAGGGTGTGTGTGGTGATGAGAGGGTGTGTGGGGTGATGCCAGGGTGTGTGTGGTGATGCTAGGGTGTGTGTGGTGATGCGAGGGTGTGGTGATGCCAGGGTGTGTGTGGTGATGCCTGGGTGTGTGTACTCACCTAGTTGTACTCACCTAGTTGTGTTTGCGGGGGTTGAGCTCTGGCTCTTTGGTCCCGCCTCTCAACCGTCAATCAACAGGTGTACAGATTCATGAGCCTATCGGGCTCTGTCATATCTACACTTGAAACTGTGTATGGAGTCAGCCTCCACCACATCACTTCCTAATGCATTCCATTTGTCAACCACTCTGACACTAAAAAAGTTCTTTCTAATATCTCTGTGGATATCACCACACACACAGCATCACTGTTGGTGATGCTAGGGTGTGTGTGGTGATGCGAGGGTGTGTGTGGTGATGCCAGGGTGTGTGTAGTTATGCCAATGTGTGTATGGTGATGCCAGGGTGTGTGTGGTAATGCCAGGGTGTGTGTGGTGATGCCAGGGTGTGTGTGGTGATGCGAGGGTGTGTGTGGTGATGCGAGGGTGTGTGTGGTGATGCCAGGGTGTGTGTAGTTATGCCAATGTGTGTGTGGTGATGCCAGGGTGTGTGTGGTAATGCCAGGGTGTGTGTGGTGATGCCAGGGTGTGTGTGGTGATGCGAGGGTGTGTGTGGTGATGCGAGGGTGTGTGTGGTGATGCCAGGGTGTGTGTGGTAATGCCAGGGTGTGTGGTGATGCCAGGGTGTGTGTGGTAATGCCAGGGTGTGTGTGGTGATGCCAGGGTGTGTGTGATGATGCCAGGGTGTGTGTGGTGATGCGAGGGTGTGTGGTAATGCGAGGGTGAGTGTGTGGTGATGCGAGGGTGTGTGTGTGTGGTGATGCGAGGGTCTGTGTGTGAGTAGTATGGATGACACGCCACAGACGATATTTTTTTTCAGGCCAAATATCGTCTGTGCGGGCCAGGGTTTTCAGGTAAATTTAGAAAATCACCTGTGCAGGCCAGGGTTTTCAGGTCCAAAATCCCGTGTATGAGCCACGGTTTTCAGGTAAATTTTTTCAGTCACAGATTTTAGAAGTTGTTAAAGTTCTTATGGTGAAAATAATTTCCGAGACTTAGAAGTTTGTTAAAGGTCTTATGGGAGAAATTCAAATTCGAGTTTATGAGCCAGGGTTTTCAGGTAAATTTTGTCAGTCACATATTTTAGAAGTTGTTAAAGTTCTTATAATTAAAAATAATGTCATACGAGTTTGTTAAAGATCTTATGATGAAAAATAATTTCCGAGACTTAGAAGTTTGTTAAAGTTCTTATCATGAAATAATGTCATACGAGTTTTGTTAAAAGTTCTTATTTGTTTCTTACTTAGAAACTAGTATATTACTATATATCTAATTCATTTCCCTGCCATCCCCCCCTCACACCCCCTCCCTCCCCCCCTTACCTCACAATCTCTCGCGTCACCTGTATTTACCTTACGCCGGTCAGCCAGACGCTGCATGCAGTTCACCTCTTATCTTATCTTATCTTCTCCATAATATCTGGACCGTCCCTCTCTCTCTCTCCTCCTATTTCCTTACAACTATTTTCAGAGTTTCAAATAATCATAGAAGTTTATTTATATGTTTATGACCGAATTTGTAAAAAGACCATTTTCAGAGAATATTGTCTTAGATGTTTTGTTAAGGAAAACAGACAACTTAGCCATAACATTTAGTTTTATATCCATTTACGGCTATTTCACCTGTAAAGACCAAAATTGAACAGAGCCCAGTTATAGACAGAATTTCGTCAGAGACCATTTATACCTAAAAATGAATTGAGTCCACTTTGTGAGCAAAATTAGTCAAAGACAGTTTTAAGCTCAAATTTCATCAGAGACCAATTATCAACAGAAATTCGCCAGAGTCTACTTTGAGAGCAAAATTAGTCAGAGACAGTTTTAAGCTCAAATTTCATCAGTGTCCTGTAATCTGTGAAAATTCATCAGAGTCCAGTTCTTGATCGAAATTCATCAGAGTCCAGTTTTCTAGCAAAATTCGTCAGAGTCCAGTTTATACCGAAAATTCGCCAGAGTTCACGTTGTGCCAAAATATTCAGAGTCCAGTTCATGATCGAAATTAATCAGAGTCCAATTAAAGACCCAAATTTGACAGAGACCACATTTTCGCTACTAGCAGTCCAATCCCCCTGAAATTTTAAACAGTCATATTTCAGACGTAGTAAATAAGATCAAGTCAGTTACTGAGCTCCAGCTTCTGTCCCCCTGTTTTTGCATATTTTCTCTATATTCAGCTGTGTTCTTCACATTTTTTCCATGTTTTCTGTGTTCATTCCATGTTCTACAAATGTTCACAGCATACTCAGTTCAATTTTTTTCACCTGTTTTTCTCATTTTTTCTGTTTTCTACCATTTTCCCCGTATGTTCTCTATGTTCTTTGTCATGTTTTTCATGTACATCATATGTTCTCTGTATAACTTTTATACTCAATATTCATGTTCTCAATGTTCTTAGCTTGTTCTTCACATGTTCAGTGTTCATTCTTTGTATTCATTATGTTCCTAATCATGTCTTCTTATTCTCTGTAAGTTCATATTCCCAGCATGTTCACTATTCATCAACTTTTTCTTACATGTTTTCTGTGTTCACCGTATGTTCATTGTGTTCATTCCCTTACTTAACCTCAATTTTTTTATGTTCTTTGTTTCTTTAAACCAATTTGTTTCTTCCATTCACTAACTAGTTCTTTGTCAAATAATATTATACTGCAATACAGTTCCCTCAACAATTTTAGTCACCCAGTTTTTTATTTGCAAAACTATGTCAAAGTAATTCTCGTAGTCAACTTAATACTTCTACCAACCCCGTTCTTAAACAAATCTACACTTTATTCAGTTCCAAATTTACAAAGACAAACCTTTCTTGTAACTTCTTAACTAAAAATCTTTCGCCAATCAACTAAAACATAGTCACTTTCGTCATTTTTCAACTAAACTTATTATCCAATCAACTAAAAATAATAACTTTCATCATTTCTTAACTAAAAGTGCTCATCAGTCAACTAAAAATAGTTACTTCATCATGTTTCCCTGTCGTTTCTTAACTGAATATATCACATCTCTCATCTGAAAAATAGTCATGTTTAGCCTCTTTCCAACACTGTTCTTAACTAAAGTAACCTTTCACTTCGCTAAAATAGTCATATTCATCATTGTTCCTAACTAAATTATATGTCGTTAAGTAAGAAAAATAGTCACAGGTGCTCTCCATGACACCAAAGTTACTCTTCGAGATATCAAAAGACACTCTCAAACACTTAAAAATTTACTCGCATCCTCAAAGTTATTCTCAGAGTCATCAAAAAGTTAATCTCAGTCATCAAAATGCTATTCTCTAAGTAACCTTTCGTTCATCAGAGAAACTTTCTAAGACATCTTCGTTCATTAAAGTTAATCACAGAGGCATAAAAGTTATTCTCGGAGCTATCAAAAATAATCTCTAAAACAACAAAAGTTAATCTCGGTCATCAAAGTTGATCTGCAAGATATCTTCGAGACATCAAAGTTACTCTTCATTACATCAAAGACGCATTCAAATACTACTCATGTTCTCAAAAGACATTCTCAAAGTCATCAAAGTTATTCAAAGAGCTAACAAAAGTTATTCTCAGACTCACCTTCGTTCTTCAGAGAAACTTTCCAAAACATCTTTCTTCATCAAAGTTATTCTCGGAGTCATCAAAAGGTATTCTCTAACTCACTTTTGGTCATTAAAGTTAATTTCTATGTTATAAAAGTTTGTCTCAGAGACATCTAAATTTAATCTTAGAGTTATCAAATGTAATCTCTAACTCACTTTTGTTCATCAAAGTTGATCTCAGAGTTAACAAAGGTAATCTCTAACTCACTCTCGTTCATCAAAGTTGTTTCAAAGACATCAAAGTTAATCTCAGAGTTATCCAAAGATATTCTCATGTCCACAAAAGTTATTCCAAGAGACGTCAAAGTTAATCTCAGACATCTTCGTTCATAAAAGTTATTCTCAGAGACATCTAAAGTTATTCTCTAAGACATCAAAGTTATTGCTAAGAGCTATCAAAAGTTATTCTCAGTCATGATATGTTATTCTCTAAGTAACCTTCCGTTCATCAAAGACATTCTCTAAGCCCTCAAAGTTATTCTCTAAGACAACAAAGTCATTCCCAGAGTCATCAAAAAGTTATTCTCAGAGTCACCTTCGTTATTCAAAGAAGCCTTCTGAGACATCCTCGTTCAACAAAACTAGTCCTCAGAGCCATCAAAAAAGTTAAATACAGTCATCAAAGTTATTCTCTAAGTATCTTTTCGTTCATCAGAGAAGCTTTCTAAGACATCTTTGTTCATCAAAGTTGTTCTCTAAGACATCAATGTTGTTTCTCTAAGGCATCAAAGATGTTCTCTAAATCATAAACGTTAATCTCTAAGTCTCCTTCGTTCATTAGAGAAACTTTCCAATCCATCTTCGTTGATCAAAGTTATTCTCAGAGTCATCAAAGTGATCTTTAATTCACCTTCGTTTCTCCCAAAGTTGTTCTCTAAGACACCTTTGTTCATCAAAGAAACTCTCCTTCTTCCATCATGTTATTCTTTAAGACATCTTCAGTCATAAAATTTATCTCCAAAATGTAACTAGTTCAGCTTTTCATACCAAACCTGCACTTCTGTTAAAATATATTTTCTTAGTCGCTTTACCCTAAAACTGTTTTCTGAACTACACTGTTCAAACCTACGTAACCTATCCTCTCCACCCAATGTTACTTAGTTAACGTAACGTTCCTAAACCTAACTTTACCTATCCTAACATAACTTACCTTACCTTACCTATCTTACCTAACTTTACCTATCTTACCTAATGTAACCTTCATAACCTAACTTTACCTATCCTAACATAACCTACCTTACCTTACCTATCTTACCTAACTTTACCTATCCTAACATAACTTAACCTTCATAACCTAACTTTACCTATCCTAACATAACTTACCTTACCTTACCTATCTTACCTAACTTTACCTATCCTAACATAACTTACCATACCTATCATACCTAACTTACCTAACCTTACCTAACTTATCTTGCTTAACCTAACTTACCTACATTTACCTAACTTATCCTGCTTAACCTAACTTACATAACTTAACCTAACCTAACCTGCATAACCTAACTTTACCTGTCCTAACTTAACTTACATTACCTTACCTAACTTACCTAACTTACCTGCTAAACCTAACTTTACCTATCCTAACATGACTTACCTTACATTACCTATCTTACTTAACTTAACCTGCTCAACCTAACTTTACCTATCCTACCTTACCTTACCAATCTTACCTAACTTTACCTATCTTACCTAACTTACATAACCTAACCTAACTTATCCTGCTTAACCTAACTTACCTAACGTACCTAACATTAACCTGTATAACCTAACCTGCTTAACCTAACTTACATAACTTAACCTAACTTACCTACTTAACCTAACTTACCTACATTACCTAACTTAACCTGCTTAACCTAACTTACCTATCCTAACTTACATAACTTAACCTAACTTACCTACATTTACCTAACTTAACCTGCTTAACCTAACTTTACCTTATCCTAACTTAACTTACCTAACTTACCTAACTTAACCTAACTTACCTACATTTACCTAACTTAACCTGCTTAACCTAACTTTACCTATCCTAACTTAACTTACCTAACTTATCCTGCTTAACCTAACTTACCTACATTACCTAACTTAACCTGCTTAACCTAACTTACATAATTTTACCTAACTTTACATATCTTACCTAACTTAACATTCATAACCTAACTTTACCTATCCTAACATAACTTACCTTACATTACCTATCTTACCTAACTTTACCTAACTTACATAACTTAACCTGCTTAACCTAACTTATTTAACTTATCTTACCTATCCTAACGTAACCTAACTTGCTTTACCTAACTTAATCTTACATTCACAAACTGATGTATCCTAACTTATCTAGTCCAACCAGACATGATCTAACTTACATAATTATTCCTGCTTTTCTTTTGTGTTTCGTCAATCATTGTCTCATATTCATTTACTCATTTCAAGGGCTAATTTCTCAAATGGTCATTTTTGCATTTCAAGTGTTATTTGTTTAAGATTGGGTGTTTAACCATTTCAAAGGATTTTTGCTATATATGTGAATTTACTCGTTTCAAGGGCAAATTTCTCAAATGGTCATTTTTGCAGATCAAGGGATATATGTTAAAGTTCATCAAGTTGCCCATAAGTTGTATTTATTATGTTTGTTATCATTTATTCTTATTCCCCAACCCCTTAACCTAACCTCTTGTAATCTTAGTGTATTTAGTAGGTTCTCTCATATGTTCTTATTCCCCAACCCCTTAACCTAACCTTTCAGATGTAGTTTATTGTGTTTTTGACGTATTTGTTGAATATATTATCCTTTTCCTAACCTTTCAGATGTAGTTTTGTTTCTCCTTTTGTATATTTTTACCCAAACCCGCCATCCCACTTAACATTCTTCCCTTCTTTTACTTTGTTTCTCCTACTCCTTCTAATCCTCCTTTTCTATCTCTCCCTTATTCTCTCTCTTCCTCCCCCTCTCTCACTCATTTGCTCAAATGCTCTCTTGTTTCTCAATTTCAAGTCTTAGTAGATCTGATTCTTTACTATTGTAATTTTATTATTACTATGATAAAGAATGAACTTATATGAGAAAACAAAGTAAAAGAAGGGAAAGAAGGTTAAGTGGGATGGTGGGTTTGGGTAAAAATATACAAAAAGGAGAAACAAAACTACATCTGAAAGGTTAGGAAAAGGATAATATATTCAACAAATACGTCAAAAAACACAATAAACTACATCTGAAAGGTTAGGTTAAAGGGTTGGGGAATAAGAACATATGATAGAACCTACTAAATACACTAAATACACTAAGATTACAAGAGGTTAGGTTAGGGTATGGGGAATAAGAATAAATGAATAACAAACATAATAAATACAACTTATGGGCAACTTGATGAACTTTAACAAATATCCCTTGATCTGCAAAAATGACCATTTGAGAAATTTGCCCTTGAAACGAGTAAATTCCCATATATAACAAAAATCATTTGAAATGGTTAAACACCCAATCTTAAACAAATAACACTTGAAATGCAAAAATGACCATTTGAGAAATTAGCCCTTGAAATGAGTAAATGAATATGAGACAATGATTGACGAAACACAAAAGAAAAGCAGGAATAATTATGTAAGATAGATCATGTCTGGTTGGACTAGATAAGTTAGGATACATCAGTTTGTGAATGTAAGATTAAGTTAGGTAAAGCAAGTTAGGTTACGTTAGGATAGGAAAGATAAGTTAAATAAGTTAGGTTAAGCAGGTTAAGTTATGTAAGTTAGGTAAATTTAGGTAAGATAGGTAATGTAAGGTAAGTTATGTTAGGATAGGTAAAGTTAGGTTATGAATGTTAAGTTAGGTAAGATATGTTAAGTTAGGTAAGATATGTAAAGTTAGGTTAAATTATGTAAGTTAGGTTAAGCAGGTTAAGTTAGGTAATGTAGGTAAGTTAGGTTAAGCAGGATAAGTTAGGTAAGTTAAGTTAGGATAGGTAAAGTTAGGTTAAGCAGGTTAAGTTAGGTAAATGTAGGTAAGTTAGGTTAAGTTAGGTAAGTTAGGTAAGTTAAGTTAGGATAAGGTAAAGTTAGGTTAAGCAGGTTAAGTTAGGTAAATGTAGGTAAGTTAGGTTAAGTTTTGTAAGTTAGGATAGGTAAAGTTAGGTTAAGCAGATTAAGTTAGGTAAATGTAGGTAAGTTAGGTTAAGTTAGGTAAGTTAGGTTAAGTTATGTAAGTTAGGTTAAGCAGGTTAGGTTATACAGGTTAAGTTAGGTACGTTAGGTAAGTTAGGTTAAGCAGGATAAGTTAGGTAAGGTTATGTAAGTTAGGTAAGATAGGTAAAGTTAGGTAAAATTGGTAAGGTAAGGTAGGATAGGTAAAGTTAGGCTGAGCAGGTTAAGTTAAGTAAGATAGGTAATGTAAGGTAAGTCATGTTAGGATAGGATAGGTAAAGTTAGGTTTAGCAGGTAAGTTAGGTAAGGTAATGTAAGTTAAGTTAGGACAGGTAAAGTTAGGTTATGCAGGTTAGGTTAGGTTAAGTTATGTAAGTTAGGTTAAGCAGGATAAGTTAGGTAAATGTAGGTAAGTTAGGTTAAGCAAGATAAGTTAGGTAAGGTTAGGTATGATAGGTAAGGTATGGTAAGTTATGTTAGGATAGGTAAAGTTAGGTAAGATAGGTAAGGTAAGGTAAGTTATGTTAGGAGAGGTAAAGTTAGGTTATGCAGGTTAAGTTAGGTAAGATAGGTAAAGGTAAGGTAAGTTAAGTAAGGATAGGTAAAGTTAGGTTTAGGAACGTTACGTTAACCAAGTAACATTGGGTGGAGAGGATAGGTTACGTAGGTTTGAACAGTGTAGTTCAGAAAACAGTTTTAGGGTAAAGCGACTAAGAAAATATATTTTAACAGAAGTGCAGGTTTGGTATGAAAAGCTGAACTAGTTACATTTTGGAGAGAAATTTTATGACTGAAGATGTCTTAAAGAATAACATGATGGAAGAAGGAGAGTTTCTTTGATGAACGAAGGTGTCTTAGAGAACAACTTTGGGGGAAACGAAGGTGAATTAGAGATCACTTTGATGACTCTGAGAATAACTTTGATCAACGAAGATGGATTGGAAAGTTTCTCTAATGAACGAAGGAGACTTAGAGATTAACTTTTATGATTTAGAGAACATCTTTGATGCCTTAGAGAAACAACATTGATGTCTTAGAGAACAACTTTGATGAACAAAGATGTCTTAGAAAGCTTCTCTGATGAACGAAAAGATACTTAGAGAATAACTTTGATGACTGTATTTAACTTTTTTGATGGCTCTGAGGATAGTTTTGTTGAACGAGGATGTCTCAGAAGGCTTCTTTGAATAACGAAGGTGACTCTGAGAATAACTTTTTGATGACTCTGGGAATGACTTTGTTGTCTTAGAGAATAACTTTGAGGGCTTAGAGAATGTCTTTGATGAACGGAAGGTTACTTAGAGAATAACATATCATGACTGAGAATAACTTTTGATAGCTCTTAGAATAACTTTGATGTCTTAGAGAATAACTTTAGATGTCTCTGAGAATAACTTTTATGAACGAAGATGTCTGAGATTAACTTTGACGTCTCTTGGAATAACTTTTGTGGACATGAGAATATCTTTGGATAACTCTGAGATTAACTTTGATGTTTTTGAAACAACTTTGATGAACGAGAGTGAGTTAGAGATTACCTTTGTTAACTCTGAGATCAACTTTGATGAACAAAAGTGAGTTAGAGATTACATTTGATAACTCTAAGATTAACTTTAGATGTCTCTGAGACAAACTTTTATAACATAGAAATTAACTTTAATGACCAAAAGTGAGTTAGAGAATACCTTTTGATGACTCCGAGAATAACTTTGATGAACAAAGATGTTTTGGAAAGTTTCTCTGAAGAACGAAGGTGAGTCTGAGAATAACTTTTGTTAGCTCTTTGAATAACTTTGATGACTTTGAGAATGTCTTTTGAGAACATGAGTAGTATTTGAATGCGTCTTTGATGTAATGAAGAGTAACTTTGATGTCTCGAAGATATCTTGCAGATCAACTTTGATGACCGAGATTAACTTTTGTTGTTTTAGAGATTATTTTTGATAGCTCCGAGAATAACTTTTATGCCTCTGTGATTAACTTTAATGAACGAAGATGTCTTAGAAAGTTTCTCTGATGAACGAAAGGTTACTTAGAGAATAGCATTTTGATGACTGAGATTAACTTTTTGATGACTCTGAGAATAACTTTGAGGATGCAAGTAAATTTTTAAGTGTTTGTGAGTGTCTTTTGATATCTCGAAGAGTAACTTTGGTGTCATGGAGAGCACCTGTGACTATTTTTCTTACTTAACGACATATAATTTAGTTAGGAACAATGATGAATATGACTATTTTAGCGAAGTGAAAGGTTACTTTAGTTAAGAACAGTGTTGGAAAGAGGCTAAACATGACTATTTTTCAGATGAGAGATGTGATATTTCAGTTAAGAAACGACAGGGAAACATGATGAAGTAACTATTTTTAGTTGACTGATGAGCACTTTTAGTTAAGAAATGATGAAAGTTATTATTTTTAGTTGATTGGATAATAAGTTTAGTTGAAAAATGACGAAAGTGACTATGTTTTAGTTGATTGGCGAAAGATTTTTAGTTAAGAAGTTACAAGAAAGGTTTGTCTTTGTAAATTTGGAACAGAATAAAGTGTAGATTTGTTTAAGAACGAGGTTGGTAGAACTATTAAGTTGACTACGAGAATTACTTTGACATAGTTTTGCAAATAAAAAACTGGGTGACTAAAATTGTTGAGGGAACTGTATTGCAGTATAATAATATTTGACAAAGAACTATTTAGTGAATGGAAGAAACAAATTGGTTTAAAGAAACAAAGAACATAAAAAAATTGAGGTTATGTAGGGGAATGAACACAGTGAACATACGGTGAACACAGAAAACATGTAAGAAAAAGTTGATGAATAGAGTGATCATGCAGGGAATAAGAACTTATAGAGAATATGAAGACATGATAAGGAACATAGGGAATACAAAGAATGAACACTGAACATGTGAAGAACAAGCTAAGAACATTGAGAACATGAATATTGAGTATAAAAGTTATACAGAGAACATATGATGTACATGAAAACATGACAAAGAACATAGTGAACATACGGGGAAAATGGTAGAAAACAGAAAAATGAGAAAAACAGGTGAAAAGAATTGAACTGAGCATGCTGTGAACATTTGTAGAACATGGAATGAACACAGAAAACATGAAAAAAATGTGAAGAACACAGCTGAATATAGAGTAAATATGCAAATACAGGGGGACAAAACCTGGAGCTCAGTAACTGACTTGATCTTATTTACTACGTCTGAAATATGACCGTTTAAAATTTCAGGGGGATTGGACTGCTAGTAGCGAAAATGTGGTCTCTGTCAAATTTGGGTCTTTAATTGGACTCTGATTAATTTCGATCATGAACTGGACTCTGAATATTTTGGCACAAAGTGAACTCTGGGGAATTTTCGGTATAAACTGGACTCTGACGAATTTTGCTAGAAAACTGGACTCTGATGAATTTCGATCAAGAACTGGACTCTGATGAATTTTCACAGATTACAGGACACTGATGAAATTTGAGCTTAAAACTGTCTCTGACTAATTTTGCTCTCAAAGTAGACTCTGGCGAATTTCTGTTGATAATTGGACTCTGATGAAATTTGAGCTTAAAACTGTCTCCGACTAATTTTGCTCTCAAAGTAGACTCTGGCGAATTTCTGTTGATAATTGGTCTCTGATGAAATTTGAGCTTAAAACTGTCTCTGACTAATTTTGCTAGCAAAGTGGACTCTGACGAAAATTGGGTATAAAATGGACTCTGTCGAATTTTCGCAGAATACAGGACTCTGATGAAATTTGAGCTTAAAACTGTCTCCGACTAATTTTGCTCTCAAAGTAGACTCTGGCGAATTTCTGTTGATAATTGGACTCTGATGAAATATGAGCTAAAAACTGTCTCTGACTAATTTTGGTAGCAAAGTGGACTCTATTCATTTTTAGGTATAAATGGCCTCTGACGAAATTCTCTCTGTAACTGGGCTCTGTTCAATTTTGGTCTTTACAGGTGAAATAGCCGTAAATGGATATAAAACTAAATGTTATGGCTAAGTTGTCTGTTTTCCTTAACAAAACATCTAAGACAATATTCTCTGAAAATGGTCCTTTTACAAATTCGGTCATAAACATAAATAAACTTGTATGATTATTTGAAACTCTGAAAAAAGCTGTAAGGAAATAGGAGGAGAGAGAGAGAGAGAGAGAGAGAGAGAGGGACGGTCCAGATATTATGGAGAAGATAACGGGATATTGGACCTCAAAACCTTGACTCACGCAGACGATATTGGAACCTGAAAACCATGGCTCACACAGACGAATTTTGTAAGTTGAAAACAGGCAAAATATGTCCGTAGAGTTCACCTGGAAATGCTGTGACACAAACACGATTTTTTCTAAAATTTTTCTTTAAGATTTTCCTACTTATTTTCATCATAAGAACTTTTTAACAAACTTCTAAGATCTCAGAAATTACTTGCTCATAAGAAATCCTTAATCTCAAATCTGTGACTCCTCAAATTCACCTGAAAACCCTGGCTCCACACAGAGGATTTTCTAAATTCACCTGAAAACCCTGGCCCTCACCGGGGAATTTCTAAATTTACCTGAAAACCCTGGCTCATAAACACGAATTTGAATTTCTCCCATAAGACCTGTAACAAACTTCTAAGTCTCGGAAATTATTTTCATTATAAGAACTTTAACAACTTCTAAAATCTGTGACACAAAATTTACCTGAAAACCCTGGCCCGCACAGAACATTTTGGACCTGAAAACCCTGGCCCGCACAGAACTTTTTGGACCTGAAAACCCTGGCCCGCACAGGTGATTTTTCTAAATTTACCTGAAAACCCTGGCCCGCACAGGTGATTTCCCCCCCCCCCCAAAAAAAAAATGTTCTGTGTGGAGCCATCCCTACTGGAGATGGTAAGGTAAGGTAAGTTATGTTAGGAGAGGTAAAGTTAGGTTATGCAGGTTAAGTTAGGTAAGATAGGTAAAGGTAAGGTAAGTTAAGTAAGGATAGGTAAAGTTAGGTTTAGGAACGTTACGTTAACCAAGTAACATTGGGTGGAGAGGATAGGTTACGTAGGTTTGAACAATGTAGTTCAGAAAACAGTTTTAGGGTAAAGCGACTAAGAAAATATATTTTAACAGAAGTGCAGGTTTGGTATGAAAAGCTGAACTAGTTACATTTTGGAGAGAAATTTTATGACTGAAGATGTCTTAAAGAATAACATGATGGAAGAAGGAGAGTTTCTTTGATGAACGAAGGTGTCTTAGAGAACAACTTTGGGGGAAACGAAGGTGAATTAGAGATCACTTTGATGACTCTGAGAATAACTTTGATCAACGAAGATGGATTGGAAAGTTTCTCTAATGAACGAAGGAGACTTAGAGATTAACTTTTATGATTTAGAGAACATCTTTGATGCCTTAGAGAAACAACATTGATGTCTTAGAGAACAACTTTGATGAACAAAGATGTCTTAGAAAGCTTCTCTGATGAACGAAAAGATACTTAGAGAATAACTTTGATGACTGTATTTAACTTTTTTGATGGCTCTGAGGATAGTTTTGTTGAACGAGGATGTCTCAGAAGGCTTCTTTGAATAACGAAGGTGACTCTGAGAATAACTTTTTGATGACTCTGGGAATGACTTTGTTGTCTTAGAGAATAACTTTGAGGGCTTAGAGAATGTCTTTGATGAACGGAAGGTTACTTAGAGAATAACATATCATGACTGAGAATAACTTTTGATAGCTCTTAGAATAACTTTGATGTCTTAGAGAATAACTTTAGATGTCTCTGAGAATAACTTTTATGAACGAAGATGTCTGAGATTAACTTTGACGTCTCTTGGAATAACTTTTGTGGACATGAGAATATCTTTGGATAACTCTGAGATTAACTTTGATGTTTTTGAAACAACTTTGATGAACGAGAGTGAGTTAGAGATTACCTTTGTTAACTCTGAGATCAACTTTGATGAACAAAAGTGAGTTAGAGATTACATTTGATAACTCTAAGATTAACTTTAGATGTCTCTGAGACAAACTTTTATAACATAGAAATTAACTTTAATGACCAAAAGTGAGTTAGAGAATACCTTTTGATGACTCCGAGAATAACTTTGATGAACAAAGATGTTTTGGAAAGTTTCTCTGAAGAACGAAGGTGACTCTGAGAATAACTTTTGTTAGCTCTTTGAATAACTTTGATGACTTTGAGAATGTCTTTTGAGAACATGAGTAGTATTTGAATGCGTCTTTGATGTAATGAAGAGTAACTTTGATGTCGCGAAGATATCTTGCAGATCAACTTTGATGACCGAGATTAACTTTTGTTGTTTTAGAGATTATTTTTGATAGCTCCGAGAATAACTTTTATGCCTCTGTGATTAACTTTAATGAACGAAGATGTCTTAGAAAGTTTCTCTGATGAACGAAAGGTTACTTAGAGAATAGCATTTTGATGACTGAGATTAACTTTTTGATGACTCTGAGAATAACTTTGAGGATGCGAGTAAATTTTTAAGTGTTTGAGAGTGTCTTTTGATATCTCGAAGAGTAACTTTGGTGTCATGGAGAGCACCTGTGACTATTTTTCTTACTTAACGACATATAATTTAGTTAGGAACAATGATGAATATGACTATTTTAGCGAAGTGAAAGGTTACTTTAGTTAAGAACAGTGTTGGAAAGAGGCTAAACATGACTATTTTTCAGATGAGAGATGTGATATTTCAGTTAAGAAACGACAGGGAAACATGATGAAGTAACTATTTTTAGTTGACTGATGAGCACTTTTAGTTAAGAAATGATGAAAGTTATTATTTTTAGTTGATTGGATAATAAGTTTAGTTGAAAAATGACGAAAGTGACTATGTTTTAGTTGATTGGCGAAAGATTTTTAGTTAAGAAGTTACAAGAAAGGTTTGTCTTTGTAAATTTGGAACAGAATAAAGTGTAGATTTGTTTAAGAACGAGGTTGGTAGAACTATTAAGTTGACTACGAGAATTACTTTGACATAGTTTTGCAAATAAAAAACTGGGTGACTAAAATTGTTGAGGGAACTGTATTGCAGTATAATAATATTTGACAAAGAACTATTTAGTGAATGGAAGAAACAAATTGGTTTAAAGAAACAAAGAACATAAAAAAATTGAGGTTATGTAGGGGAATGAACACAGTGAACATACGGTGAACACAGAAAACATGTAAGAAAAAGTTGATGAATAGAGTGATCATGCAGGGAATAAGAACTTATAGAGAATATGAAGACATGATAAGGAACATAGGGAATACAAAGAATGAACACTGAACATGTGAAGAACAAGCTAAGAACATTGAGAACATGAATATTGAGTATAAAAGTTATACAGAGAACATATGATGTACATGAAAACATGACAAAGAACATAGTGAACATACGGGGAAAATGGTAGAAAACAGAAAAATGAGAAAAACAGGTGAAAAGAATTGAACTGAGCATGCTGTGAACATTTGTAGAACATGGAATGAACACAGAAAACATGGAAAAAATGTGAAGAACACAGCTGAATATAGAGTAAATATGCAAATACAGGGGGACAAAACCTGGAGCTCAGTAACTGACTTGATCTTATTTACTACGTCTGAAATATGACCGTTTAAAATTTCGGGGGGATTGGACTGCTAGTAGCGAAAATGTGGTCTCTGTCAAATTTGGGTCTTTAATTGGACTCTGATTAATTTCGATCATGAACTGGACTCTGAATATTTTGGCACAAAGTGAACTCTGGCGAATTTTCGGTATAAACTGGACTCTGACGAATTTTGCTAGAAAACTGGACTCTGATGAATTTCGATCAAGAACTGGACTCTGATGAATTTTCACAGATTACAGGACACTGATGAAATTTGAGCTTAAAACTGTCTCTGACTAATTTTGCTCTCAAAGTAGACTCTGGCGAATTTCTGTTGATAATTGGACTCTGATGAAATTTGAGCTTAAAACTGTCTCCGACTAATTTTGCTCTCAAAGTAGACTCTGGCGAATTTCTGTTGATAATTGGTCTCTGATGAAATTTGAGCTTAAAACTGTCTCTGACTAATTTTGCTAGCAAAGTGGACTCTGACGAAAATTGGGTATAAAATGGACTCTGTCAAATTTTCGCAGAATACAGGACTCTGATGAAATTTGAGCTTAAAACTGTCTCCGACTAATTTTGCTCTCAAAGTAGACTCTGGCGAATTTCTGTTGATAATTGGACTCTGATGAAATATGAGCTAAAAACTGTCTCTGACTAATTTTGGTAGCAAAGTGGACTCTATTCATTTTTAGGTATAAATGGCCTCTGACGAAATTCTCTCTGTAACTGGGCTCTGTTCAATTTTGGTCTTTACAGGTGAAATAGCCGTAAATGGATATAAAACTAAATGTTATGGCTAAGTTGTCTGTTTTCCTTAACAAAACATCTAAGACAATATTCTCTGAAAATGGTCCTTTTACAAATTCGGTCATAAACATAAATAAACTTGTATGATTATTTGAAACTCTGAAAAAAGCTGTAAGGAAATAGGAGGAGAGAGAGAGAGAGAGAGAGAGAGGGACGGTCCAGATATTATGGAGAAGATAACGGGATATTGGACCTCAAAACCTTGACTCACGCAGACGATATTGGAACCTGAAAACCATGGCTCACACAGACGAATTTTGTAAGTTGAAAACAGGCAAAATATGTCCGTAGAGTTCACCTGGAAATGCTGTGACACAAACACGATTTTTTCTAAAATTTTTCTTTAAGATTTTCCTACTTATTTTCATCATAAGAACTTTTTAACAAACTTCTAAGATCTCAGAAATTACTTGCTCATAAGAAATCCTTAATCTCAAATCTGTGACTCCTCAAATTCACCTGAAAACCCTGGCTCCACACAGAGGATTTTCTAAATTCACCTGAAAACCCTGGCCCTCACCGGGGAATTTCTAAATTTACCTGAAAACCCTGGCTCATAAACACGAATTTGAATTTCTCCCATAAGACCTGTAACAAACTTCTAAGTCTCGGAAATTATTTTCATTATAAGAACTTTAACAACTTCTAAAATCTGTGACACAAAATTTACCTGAAAACCCTGGCCCGCACAGAACATTTTGGACCTGAAAACCCTGGCCCGCACAGAACTTTTTGGACCTGAAAACCCTGGCCCGCACAGGTGATTTTTCTAAATTTACCTGAAAACCCTGGCCCGCACAGGTGATTTCCCCCCCCCCCAAAAAAAAAATGTTCTGTGTGGAGCCATCCCTACTGGAGATGGTAAGGTAAGGTAAGTTATGTTAGGAGAGGTAAAGTTAGGTTATGCAGGTTAAGTTAGGTAAGATAGGTAAAGGTAAGGTAAGTTAAGTAAGGATAGGTAAAGTTAGGTTTAGGAACGTTACGTTAACCAAGTAACATTGGGTGGAGAGGATAGGTTACGTAGGTTTGAACAATGTAGTTCAGAAAACAGTTTTAGGGTAAAGCGACTAAGAAAATATATTTTAACAGAAGTGCAGGTTTGGTATGAAAAGCTGAACTAGTTACATTTTGGAGAGAAATTTTATGACTGAAGATGTCTTAAAGAATAACATGATGGAAGAAGGAGAGTTTCTTTGATGAACGAAGGTGTCTTAGAGAACAACTTTGGGGGAAACGAAGGTGAATTAGAGATCACTTTGATGACTCTGAGAATAACTTTGATCAACGAAGATGGATTGGAAAGTTTCTCTAATGAACGAAGGAGACTTAGAGATTAACTTTTATGATTTAGAGAACATCTTTGATGCCTTAGAGAAACAACATTGATGTCTTAGAGAACAACTTTGATGAACAAAGATGTCTTAGAAAGCTTCTCTGATGAACGAAAAGATACTTAGAGAATAACTTTGATGACTGTATTTAACTTTTTTGATGGCTCTGAGGATAGTTTTGTTGAACGAGGATGTCTCAGAAGGCTTCTTTGAATAACGAAGGTGACTCTGAGAATAACTTTTTGATGACTCTGGGAATGACTTTGTTGTCTTAGAGAATAACTTTGAGGGCTTAGAGAATGTCTTTGATGAACGGAAGGTTACTTAGAGAATAACATATCATGACTGAGAATAACTTTTGATAGCTCTTAGAATAACTTTGATGTCTTAGAGAATAACTTTAGATGTCTCTGAGAATAACTTTTATGAACGAAGATGTCTGAGATTAACTTTGACGTCTCTTGGAATAACTTTTGTGGACATGAGAATATCTTTGGATAACTCTGAGATTAACTTTGATGTTTTTGAAACAACTTTGATGAACGAGAGTGAGTTAGAGATTACCTTTGTTAACTCTGAGATCAACTTTGATGAACAAAAGTGAGTTAGAGATTACATTTGATAACTCTAAGATTAACTTTAGATGTCTCTGAGACAAACTTTTATAACATAGAAATTAACTTTAATGACCAAAAGTGAGTTAGAGAATACCTTTTGATGACTCCGAGAATAACTTTGATGAACAAAGATGTTTTGGAAAGTTTCTCTGAAGAACGAAGGTGACTCTGAGAATAACTTTTGTTAGCTCTTTGAATAACTTTGATGACTTTGAGAATGTCTTTTGAGAACATGAGTAGTATTTGAATGCGTCTTTGATGTAATGAAGAGTAACTTTGATGTCGCGAAGATATCTTGCAGATCAACTTTGATGACCGAGATTAACTTTTGTTGTTTTAGAGATTATTTTTGATAGCTCCGAGAATAACTTTTATGCCTCTGTGATTAACTTTAATGAACGAAGATGTCTTAGAAAGTTTCTCTGATGAACGAAAGGTTACTTAGAGAATAGCATTTTGATGACTGAGATTAACTTTTTGATGACTCTGAGAATAACTTTGAGGATGCGAGTAAATTTTTAAGTGTTTGAGAGTGTCTTTTGATATCTCGAAGAGTAACTTTGGTGTCATGGAGAGCACCTGTGACTATTTTTCTTACTTAACGACATATAATTTAGTTAGGAACAATGATGAATATGACTATTTTAGCGAAGTGAAAGGTTACTTTAGTTAAGAACAGTGTTGGAAAGAGGCTAAACATGACTATTTTTCAGATGAGAGATGTGATATTTCAGTTAAGAAACGACAGGGAAACATGATGAAGTAACTATTTTTAGTTGACTGATGAGCACTTTTAGTTAAGAAATGATGAAAGTTATTATTTTTAGTTGATTGGATAATAAGTTTAGTTGAAAAATGACGAAAGTGACTATGTTTTAGTTGATTGGCGAAAGATTTTTAGTTAAGAAGTTACAAGAAAGGTTTGTCTTTGTAAATTTGGAACAGAATAAAGTGTAGATTTGTTTAAGAACGAGGTTGGTAGAACTATTAAGTTGACTACGAGAATTACTTTGACATAGTTTTGCAAATAAAAAACTGGGTGACTAAAATTGTTGAGGGAACTGTATTGCAGTATAATAATATTTGACAAAGAACTATTTAGTGAATGGAAGAAACAAATTGGTTTAAAGAAACAAAGAACATAAAAAAATTGAGGTTATGTAGGGGAATGAACACAGTGAACATACGGTGAACACAGAAAACATGTAAGAAAAAGTTGATGAATAGAGTGATCATGCAGGGAATAAGAACTTATAGAGAATATGAAGACATGATAAGGAACATAGGGAATACAAAGAATGAACACTGAACATGTGAAGAACAAGCTAAGAACATTGAGAACATGAATATTGAGTATAAAAGTTATACAGAGAACATATGATGTACATGAAAACATGACAAAGAACATAGTGAACATACGGGGAAAATGGTAGAAAACAGAAAAATGAGAAAAACAGGTGAAAAGAATTGAACTGAGCATGCTGTGAACATTTGTAGAACATGGAATGAACACAGAAAACATGGAAAAAATGTGAAGAACACAGCTGAATATAGAGTAAATATGCAAATACAGGGGGACAAAACCTGGAGCTCAGTAACTGACTTGATCTTATTTACTACGTCTGAAATATGACCGTTTAAAATTTCGGGGGGATTGGACTGCTAGTAGCGAAAATGTGGTCTCTGTCAAATTTGGGTCTTTAATTGGACTCTGATTAATTTCGATCATGAACTGGACTCTGAATATTTTGGCACAAAGTGAACTCTGGCGAATTTTCGGTATAAACTGGACTCTGACGAATTTTGCTAGAAAACTGGACTCTGATGAATTTCGATCAAGAACTGGACTCTGATGAATTTTCACAGATTACAGGACACTGATGAAATTTGAGCTTAAAACTGTCTCTGACTAATTTTGCTCTCAAAGTAGACTCTGGCGAATTTCTGTTGATAATTGGACTCTGATGAAATTTGAGCTTAAAACTGTCTCCGACTAATTTTGCTCTCAAAGTAGACTCTGGCGAATTTCTGTTGATAATTGGTCTCTGATGAAATTTGAGCTTAAAACTGTCTCTGACTAATTTTGCTAGCAAAGTGGACTCTGACGAAAATTGGGTATAAAATGGACTCTGTCAAATTTTCGCAGAATACAGGACTCTGATGAAATTTGAGCTTAAAACTGTCTCCGACTAATTTTGCTCTCAAAGTAGACTCTGGCGAATTTCTGTTGATAATTGGACTCTGATGAAATATGAGCTAAAAACTGTCTCTGACTAATTTTGGTAGCAAAGTGGACTCTATTCATTTTTAGGTATAAATGGCCTCTGACGAAATTCTCTCTGTAACTGGGCTCTGTTCAATTTTGGTCTTTACAGGTGAAATAGCCGTAAATGGATATAAAACTAAATGTTATGGCTAAGTTGTCTGTTTTCCTTAACAAAACATCTAAGACAATATTCTCTGAAAATGGTCCTTTTACAAATTCGGTCATAAACATAAATAAACTTGTATGATTATTTGAAACTCTGAAAAAAGCTGTAAGGAAATAGGAGGAGAGAGAGAGAGAGAGAGAGAGAGAGGGACGGTCCAGATATTATGGAGAAGATAACGGGATATTGGACCTCAAAACCTTGACTCACGCAGACGATATTGGAACCTGAAAACCATGGCTCACACAGACGAATTTTGTAAGTTGAAAACAGGCAAAATATGTCCGTAGAGTTCACCTGGAAATGCTGTAACACAAACACGATTTTTTCTAAAATTTTTCTTTAAGATTTTCCTACTTATTTTCATCATAAGAACTTTTTAACAAACTTCTAAGATCTCAGAAATTAATTGCTCATAAGAAATCCTTAATCTCAAATCTGTGACTCCTCAAATTCGCCTGAAAACCCTGGCTCCACACAGAGGATTTTCTAAATTCACCTGAAAACCCTGGCCCTCACCGGGGAATTTCTAAATTTACCTGAAAACCCTGGCTCATAAACACGAATTTGAATTTCTCCCATAAGACCTTTAACAAACTTCTAAGTCTCGGAAATTATTTTCATTATAAGAACTTTAACAACTTCTAAAATCTGTGACACAAAATTTACCTGAAAACCCTGGCCCGCACAGAACATTTTGGACCTGAAAACCCTGGCCCGCACAGAACTTTTTGGACCTGAAAACCCTGGCCCGCACAGGTGATTTTTCTAAATTTACCTGAAAACCCTGGCCCGCACAGGTGATTTCCCCCCCCCCCCAAAAAAAAATGTTCTGTGTGGAGCCATCCCTACTGGAGATGGTAAGGTAAGGTAAGTTATGTTAGGAGAGGTAAAGTTAGGTTATGCAGGTTAAGTTAGGTAAGATAGGTAAAGGTAAGGTAAGTTAAGTAAGGATAGGTAAAGTTAGGTTTAGGAACGTTACGTTAACCAAGTAACATTGGGTGGAGAGGATAGGTTACGTAGGTTTGAACAGTGTAGTTCAGAAAACAGTTTTAGGGTAAAGCGACTAAGAAAATATATTTTAACAGAAGTGCAGGTTTGGTATGAAAAGCTGAACTAGTTACATTTTGGAGAGAAATTTTATGACTGAAGATGTCTTAAAGAATAACATGATGGAAGAAGGAGAGTTTCTTTGATGAACGAAGGTGTCTTAGAGAACAACTTTGGGGGAAACAAAGGTGAATTAGAGATCACTTTGATGACTCTGAGAATAACTTTGATCAACGAAGATGGATTGGAAAGTTTCTCTAATGAACGAAGGAGACTTAGAGATTAACTTTTATGATTTAGAGAACATCTTTGATGCCTTAGAGAAACAACATTGATGTCTTAGAGAACAACTTTGATGAACAAAGATGTCTTAGAAAGCTTCTCTGATGAACGAAAAGATACTTAGAGAATAACTTTGATGACTGTATTTAACTTTTTTGATGGCTCTGAGGATAGTTTTGTTGAACGAGGATGTCTCAGAAGGCTTCTTTGAATAACGAAGGTGACTCTGAGAATAACTTTTTGATGACTCTGGGAATGACTTTGTTGTCTTAGAGAATAACTTTGAGGGCTTAGAGAATGTCTTTGATGAACGGAAGGTTACTTAGAGAATAACATATCATGACTGAGAATAACTTTTGATAGCTCTTAGAATAACTTTGATGTCTTAGAGAATAACTTTAGATGTCTCTGAGAATAACTTTTATGAACGAAGATGTCTGAGATTAACTTTGACGTCTCTTGGAATAACTTTTGTGGACATGAGAATATCTTTGGATAACTCTGAGATTAACTTTGATGTTTTTGAAACAACTTTGATGAACGAGAGTGAGTTAGAGATTACCTTTGTTAACTCTGAGATCAACTTTGATGAACAAAAGTGAGTTAGAGATTACATTTGATAACTCTAAGATTAACTTTAGATGTCTCTGAGACAAACTTTTATAACATAGAAATTAACTTTAATGACCAAAAGTGAGTTAGAGAATACCTTTTGATGACTCCGAGAATAACTTTGATGAACAAAGATGTTTTGGAAAGTTTCTCTGAAGAACGAAGGTGACTCTGAGAATAACTTTTGTTAGCTCTTTGAATAACTTTGATGACTTTGAGAATGTCTTTTGAGAACATGAGTAGTATTTGAATGCGTCTTTGATGTAATGAAGAGTAACTTTGATGTCTCGAAGATATCTTGCAGATCAACTTTGATGACCGAGATTAACTTTTGTTGTTTTAGAGATTATTTTTGATAGCTCCGAGAATAACTTTTATGCCTCTGTGATTAACTTTAATGAACGAAGATGTCTTAGAAAGTTTCTCTGATGAACGAAAGGTTACTTAGAGAATAGCATTTTGATGACTGAGATTAACTTTTTGATGACTCTGAGAATAACTTTGAGGATGCGAGTAAATTTTTAAGTGTTTGAGAGTGTCTTTTGATATCTCGAAGAGTAACTTTGGTGTCATGGAGAGCACCTGTGACTATTTTTCTTACTTAACGACATATAATTTAGTTAGGAACAATGATGAATATGACTATTTTAGCGAAGTGAAAGGTTACTTTAGTTAAGAACAGTGTTGGAAAGAGGCTAAACATGACTATTTTTCAGATGAGAGATGTGATATTTCAGTTAAGAAACGACAGGGAAACATGATGAAGTAACTATTTTTAGTTGACTGATGAGCACTTTTAGTTAAGAAATGATGAAAGTTATTATTTTTAGTTGATTGGATAATAAGTTTAGTTGAAAAATGACGAAAGTGACTATGTTTTAGTTGATTGGCGAAAGATTTTTAGTTAAGAAGTTACAAGAAAGGTTTGTCTTTGTAAATTTGGAACAGAATAAAGTGTAGATTTGTTTAAGAACGAGGTTGGTAGAACTATTAAGTTGACTACGTGAATTACTTTGACATAGTTTTGCAAATAAAAAACTGGGTGACTAAAATTGTTGAGGGAACTGTATTGCAGTATAATAATATTTGACAAAGAACTATTTAGTGAATGGAAGAAACAAATTGGTTTAAAGAAACAAAGAACATAAAAAAATTGAGGTTATGTAGGGGAATGAACACAGTGAACATACGGTGAACACAGAAAACATGTAAGAAAAAGTTGATGAATAGAGTGATCATGCAGGGAATAAGAACTTATAGAGAATATGAAGACATGATAAGGAACATAGGGAATACAAAGAATGAACACTGAACATGTGAAGAACAAGCTAAGAACATTGAGAACATGAATATTGAGTATAAAAGTTATACAGAGAACATATGATGTACATGAAAACATGACAAAGAACATAGTGAACATACGGGGAAAATGGTAGAAAACAGAAAAATGAGAAAAACAGGTGAAAAGAATTGAACTGAGCATGCTGTGAACATTTGTAGAACATGGAATGAACACAGAAAACATGGAAAAAATGTGAAGAACACAGCTGAATATAGAGTAAATATGCAAATACAGGGGGACAAAACCTGGAGCTCAGTAACTGACTTGATCTTATTTACTACGTCTGAAATATGACCGTTTAAAATTTCGGGGGGATTGGACTGCTAGTAGCGAAAATGTGGTCTCTGTCAAATTTGGGTCTTTAATTGGACTCTGATTAATTTCGATCATGAACTGGACTCTGAATATTTTGGCACAAAGTGAACTCTGGCGAATTTTCGGTATAAACTGGACTCTGACGAATTTTGCTAGAAAACTGGACTCTGATGAATTTCGATCAAGAACTGGACTCTGATGAATTTTCACAGATTACAGGACACTGATGAAATTTGAGCTTAAAACTGTCTCTGACTAATTTTGCTCTCAAAGTAGACTCTGGCGAATTTCTGTTGATAATTGGACTCTGATGAAATTTGAGCTTAAAACTGTCTCCGACTAATTTTGCTCTCAAAGTAGACTCTGGCGAATTTCTGTTGATAATTGGTCTCTGATGAAATTTGAGCTTAAAACTGTCTCTGACTAATTTTGCTAGCAAAGTGGACTCTGACGAAAATTGGGTATAAAATGGACTCTGTCAAATTTTCGCAGAATACAGGACTCTGATGAAATTTGAGCTTAAAACTGTCTCCGACTAATTTTGCTCTCAAAGTAGACTCTGGCGAATTTCTGTTGATAATTGGACTCTGATGAAATATGAGCTAAAAACTGTCTCTGACTAATTTTGGTAGCAAAGTGGACTCTATTCATTTTTAGGTATAAATGGCCTCTGACGAAATTCTCTCTGTAACTGGGCTCTGTTCAATTTTGGTCTTTACAGGTGAAATAGCCGTAAATGGATATAAAACTAAATGTTATGGCTAAGTTGTCTGTTTTCCTTAACAAAACATCTAAGACAATATTCTCTGAAAATGGTCCTTTTACAAATTCGGTCATAAACATAAATAAACTTGTATGATTATTTGAAACTCTGAAAAAAGCTGTAAGGAAATAGGAGGAGAGAGAGAGAGAGAGAGAGAGAGAGGGACGGTCCAGATATTATGGAGAAGATAACGGGATATTGGACCTCAAAACCTTGACTCACGCAGACGATATTGGAACCTGAAAACCATGGCTCACACAGACGAATTTTGTAAGTTGAAAACAGGCAAAATATGTCCGTAGAGTTCACCTGGAAATGCTGTGACACAAACACGATTTTTTCTAAAATTTTTCTTTAAGATTTTCCTACTTATTTTCATCATAAAAACTTTTTAACAAACTTCTAAGATCTCAGAAATTACTTGCTCATAAGAAATCCTTAATCTCAAATCTGTGACTCCTCAAATTCGCCTGAAAACCCTGGCTCCACACAGAGGATTTTCTAAATTCACCTGAAAACCCTGGCCCTCACCGGGGAATTTCTAAATTTACCTGAAAACCCTGGCTCATAAACACGAATTTGAATTTCTCCCATAAGACCTTTAACAAACTTCTAAGTCTCGGAAATTATTTTCATTATAAGAACTTTAACAACTTCTAAAATCTGTGACACAAAATTTACCTGAAAACCCTGGCCCGCACAGAACATTTTGGACCTGAAAACCCTGGCCCGCACAGAACTTTTTGGACCTGAAAACCCTGGCCCGCACAGGTGATTTTTCTAAATTTACCTGAAAACCCTGGCCCGCACAGGTGATTTTCCCCCCCCCCCAAAAAAAAATGTTCTGTGTGGAGCCATCCCTACTACTACACAAGTGTCTCTGACTACACAGAGTGTCTCTGACTAATTTTGGTAGCAAAGTGGACTCTATTCATTTTTAGGTATAAATGGCCTCTGACGAAATTCTCTCTGTAACTGGGCTCTGTTCAATTTTGGTCTTTACAGGTGAAATAGCCGTAAATGGATATAAAACTAAATGTTATGGCTAAGTTGTCTGTTTTCCTTAACAAAACATCTAAGACAATATTCTCTGAAAATGGTCCTTTTACAAATTCGGTCATAAACATAAATAAACTTGTATGATTATTTGAAACTCTGAAAAAAGCTGTAAGGAAATAGGAGGAGAGAGAGAGAGAGGGACGGTCCAGATATTATGGAGAAGATAACGGGATATTGGACCTCAAAACCTTGACTCACGCAGACGATATTGGAACCTGAAAACCATGGCTCACACAGACGAATTTTGTAAGTTGAAAACAGGCAAAATATGTCCGTAGAGTTCACCTGGAAATGCTGTGACACAAACACGATTTTTTCTAAAATTTTTCTTTAAGATTTTCCTACTTATTTTCATCATAAGAACTTTTTAACAAACTTCTAAGATCTCAGAAATTACTTGCTCATAAGAAATCCTTAATCTCAAATCTGTGACTCCTCAAATTCGCCTGAAAACCCTGGCTCCACACAGAGGATTTTCTAAATTCACCTGAAAACCCTGGCCCTCACCGGGGAATTTCTAAATTTACCTGAAAACCCTGGCTCATAAACACGAATTTGAATTTCTCCCATAAGACCTTTAACAAACTTCTAAGTCTCGGAAATTATTTTCATTATAAGAACTTTAACAACTTCTAAAATCTGTGACACAAAATTTACCTGAAAACCCTGGCCCGCACAGAACATTTTGGACCTGAAAACCCTGGCCCGCACAGAACTTTTTGGACCTGAAAACCCTGGCCCGCACAGGTGATTTTTCTAAATTTACCTGAAAACCCTGGCCCGCACAGGTGATTTCCCCCCCCCCCAAAAAAAAATGTTCTGTGTGGAGCCATCCCTACTACTTGTGTGTGGTGATGCGAGGGTGTGTGTGTGGTGATGCGAGGGTGTGTGTGTGGTGATGCGAAGGTGTGTGTGGTGATGCGAGGGTGTGTGTGGTGATGCCAGGGTGTGTGTGGTGATGCCAGGGTGTGTGGTGATTCCAGGGTGTGTGTGGTGATACCAGAGTGTGTTTGGTGATGCTAGGGTGTGTGTGGTGATGCGAGGATGTGTGTGGTGATGCCAGGATGTGTGTGGTGATGCCACGGTGTGTGTGGTGATGCGAGGGTGTGTGTGTGGTGATGTCATGGAGTGTGGTGATGCGAGGGTGTGTGTGTGGTGATGCCAGGGTGTGTGTGGTGATGCGAGGGTGTGTGTGTGGTGATGCCAAAGTGTGTGTGACGATGCGAGGGTGTGTGATGTGATGCGAGGGTGTGTGTGGTGATGCGAGGGTGAGTATGTGGTGATGCGAGGGTGAGAGTGTGGTGATGCGAGGGTGTGTGTGTGGTGATGCGAGGGTGTGTGTGTGGTGATGCTAGTGTGTGTGTGTGTGGTGATGCGAGGGTGTAAGTGTGGTGATGCGAGGATGTGTGTGTGGTGATGCCAGGGTGTGTGTGGTAATGCGAGGGTGTGTGTGTGGTGATGCCAGGGTGTGTGTGTGGTGATGCGAGGGTGTATGTGTGGTGATGCCAGGGTGTGTGTGGTGATGCGAGGGTGTGTGTGTGGTGATGCGAGGGTGTGTGTGTGGTGATGCGAAGGTGTGTGTGGTGATGCGAGGGTGTGTGTGGTGATGCCAGGGTGTGTGTGGTGATGCCAGGGTGTGTGGTGATTCCAGGGTGTGTGTGGTGATACCAGAGTGTGTTTGGTGATGCTAGGGTGTGTGTGGTGATGCCAGGATGTGTGTGGTGATGCCACGGTGTGTGTGGTGATGCGAGGGTGTGTGTGTGTGGTGATGTCATGGAGTGTGGTGATGCGAGGGTGTGTGTGTGGTGATGCCAGGGTGTTTGTGGTGATGCGAGGGTGTGTGTGTGGTGATGCCAAAGTGTGTGTGACGATGCGAGGGTGTGATGTGATGCGAGGGTGTGTGTGGTGATGCGAGGGTGAGTATGTGGTGATGCGAGGGTGAGAGTGTGGTGATGCGAGGGTGTGTGTGTGGTGATGCGAGGGTGTGTGTGTGGTGATGCTAGTGTGTGTGTGTGTGGTGATGCGAGGGTGTGAGTGTGGTGATGCGAGGATGTGTGTGTGGTGATGCCAGGGTGTGTGTGGTGATGCGAGGGTGTGTGTGTGGTGATGCCAGGGTGTGTGTGTGGTGATGTGAGGGTGTATGTGTGGTGATGCCAGGGTGTGTGTGGTGATGCGAGGGTGTGTGTGATGATGCGAGGGTGTGTGTGTGGTGATGCGAGGGTGTGTGTGGCGATGCGAGGGTGTCTGTGGGGTGATGCCAGGGTGTGTGTGTGGTGATGCAAGGATGTGTGTGGTGATGCGAGGGTGTCTGTGGTGATGCCAGGGTGTGTGTGGTGATGCGAGGGTGTGTGGTGATGCAAGGGTGTGTGTGTGGTGATGCAAGGGTGTGTGTGGTGATGCGAGGGTGTGTGTGGTGATGTCGGTGTGTGGTGATGTGAGGGTGTGTGTGTGTGGTAATATGGGGGTGTGTGTGGTGATGCCAGGGTGTGTGTGTGGTGACGCGAGGGTGTGTGTGGTGATGTGAGTGTGTGTGTGTGGTGATGTGAGGGGTGTGTGTGTGGTGATGCGAGGGTGTGTGTGTGGTGATGCGAGGGAGTGTGTGTGGTGATGTGAGGGTGTGTGGGGTGATGGAAGGGTGTGTGTGGTGATGCAAAGGTATGTGGTGATGCGAGGGTGTGTGTGGTGATGCCAGGGTGTGTGTCGTGATGCGAGGGTGTGTGTGGTGATGCCTGGGTGTGTGTACTCACCTAGTTGTACTCACCTAGTTGTGTTTGCGGGGGTTGAGCTCTGGCTCTTTGGTCCCGCCTCTCAACCGTCAATCAACAGGTGTACAGATTCCTGAGCCTATCGGGCTCTGTCATATCTACACTTGAAACTGTGTATGGAGTCAGCCTCCCCCACATCACCCCCTAATGCATTACATTTGTCAACCACTCTGACACTAAAAAAGTTCTTTCTAATATCTATGTGGCTCATTTGGGCGCTCAGTTTCCACCTGTGTCCCCTTGTGCATGTTCCCCTTGTGTTAAATAGACTGTCTTTATCTACCCTATCAATCCCCTTCAGAATCTTGAATGTGGTGATAATGTCCCCCCTAACTCTTCTGTCTTCCAGCGAAGTGAGGTTTAATTCCCGTAGTCTCTCCTCGTAGCTCATACCTCTCAGCTCGGGTACTAGTCTGGTGGCAAACCTTTGAACCTTTTCCAGTTTAGTCTTATCCTTGACTACATATGGACTCCATGCTGGGGCTGCATACTCCAGGATTGGCCTGACATATGTGGTATACAAAGTTCTGAATGATTCTTTACACAAGTTTCTGAATGCCGTTCGTATGTTGGCCAGCCTGGCATATGCCGCTGATGTTATCCGCTTGATATGTGCTGCAGGAGACAGGTCTGGCGTGACATCAACCCCCAAGTCTTTTTCCTTCTCTGACTCCTGAAGAATTTCCTCTCCCAGATGATACCTTGTATCTGGCCTCCTGCTCCCTACACCTATCTTCATTGCATTACATTTGGTTGGGTTAAACTCTAACAACCATTTGTTCGACCATTCCTTCAGCTTGTCTAGGTCTTCTTGAAGCCTCAAACAGTCCTCTTCTGTTTTAATCCTTCTCATAATTTTAGCATCGTCCGCAAACATTGAGAGAAATGAATCGATACCCTCCGGGAGATCATTTACATATATCAGAAACAAGATAGGACCGAGTACAGAGCCCTGTGGGACTCCACTGGTGACTTCACGCCAATCGGAGGTCACACCCCTTACCGTAACTCTCTGCTTCCTATTGCTTAGATACTCCCTTATCCACTGGAGCACCTTACCAGCTACACCTGCCTGTCTCTCCAGCTTATGTACCAGCCTCTTATGCGGTACTGTGTCAAAGGCTTTCCGACAATCCAAGAAAATGCAGTCCGCCCAGCCCTCTCTTTCTTGCTTAATCTGTGTCACCTGATCGTAGAATTTTATCAAGCCTGTAAGGCAAGATTTACCCTCCCTGAATCCATGTTGGCGATTTGTCACGAAGTCCCTTCTCTCCAGATGTGTTACCAGGTTTTTTCTCACGATCTTCTCCATCACCTTGCATGGTATACAAGTCAAGGACACTGGCCTGTAGTTCAGTGCCTCTTGTCTGTCGCCCTTTTTGTATATTGGGACCACATTCGCCGTCTTCCATATTTCTGGTAGGTCTCCCGTCTCTAGTGACTTACTATGCACTATGGAGAGTGGCAAGCAAAGTGCCTCTGCACACTCTTTCAGTACCCACGGTGAGATCCCATCTGGACCAACAGCCTTTCTAACATCCAGATCCAGCAGGTGTCTCTTGACCTCCTCTCTCATAATTTCGAACTCCTCCAAGGCCGCCTGGTTTACCTCCCTTTCTCCTAGCACAGTGACCTCACCCTGTTCTATTGTGAAGACCTCCTGGAACCTCTTGTTGAGTTCCTCGCACACCTCTCTGTCATTCTCTGTATACCTGTCCTCGCCTGTTCTAAGTTTCAATACCTGTTCTTTCACTGTTGTTTTCCTTCTGATGTGACTGTGGAGTAGCTTTGGTTCGGTCTTGGCTTTGTTTGCTATATCATTTTCAAAATTTTTCTCTGCTTCTCCTCTCACCCTGACGTACTCATTCCTGGTTCTCTGGTATCTCTCTCTGCTTTCTGGTGTTCTGTTATTCCGGAAGTTCCTCCATGCCTTTTTGTTCAGTTTCTTCGCTTCCATACATGCCCTATTATTCCATGGATTCTTCTGTTGCTTCTCGGATTTTTCCCTTTGGGCCGGGATGAACCTGTTTACTGCCTCCTAACACTTTTGGGTAACATAGTCCATCATACCCTGTACAGACTTGTCTCTGAGGTCTGTGTCCCAAGGTATTTCACTTAGGAAACTTCTCATCTGTTCATAATTCCCCTTTCGGTATGCCAGCCTTTTGATTCCTAGTTCTTTTTGGGGGGAGATAAGTTCTAGCTCTACCCGGTACTCAAAGTTCAATACACTGTGGTCACTCATTCCCAAGGGCGCTTCCATCTTAACTTCCCTTATATCCCATTCATTTAGGGTAAATATCAAATCAAGCATTGCTGGTTCATCTTCTCCTCTCCTTCTTGTTGGTTCTTTGATGTGCTGGCTTAGAAAGTTTCTTGTTGCCACGTCCAGCAGCTTAGCGCTCCATGTTTCTGGTCCTCCATGCGGGTCTCTGTTCTTCCAATCTATCTTCCCATGGTTGAAGTCTCCCATAATTAGTAGTCCAGATCCATTCCTGCTAGCAACAGAAGGAATGGGTGGTGATGCGAGGGTGTGTGGGGTGATGCCAGGGTGTGTGTGGTGATGCCAGGGTGTGTGTGGTGATGCGAGGGTGTGTGTGGTGATCCGAGGGTGTGTGTGGTGATGCTAGGGTGTGTGTGGTAATGCGAGGGTGTGTGGGGTGATGCGAGGGTGTGTGTGGTGATGCCAGGGTGTGTGTGGTGTTGCCAGGGTGTGTGTGGTGATGCCAGGGTGTGTGTGGTGTTGCCAGGGTGTGTGGTGAGGCGAGGGTGTGTGTGTGGTGATGCGAGGGTGTGTGTGTGGTGATGCCAGGGTGTGTGTGGTGATGCCAGGGTGTGTGTGGTGTTGCCAGGGTGTGTGGTGAGGCGAGGGTGTGTGTGTGGTGATGCGAGGGTGTGTGTGTGGTGATGCCAGGGTGTGTGTGGTGATGCCTGGGTGTGTGTGGTGATGCTAGGGTGTGTGTGGTGAGGCGAGGGTGTGTGTGTGGTGATGCGAGGGTGTGTGGTGATGCGAGGGTGTGTGTGTGGTGATGCGAGGGTGTGTGTGTGTGGTGATGCGAGGGTGTGTGTGGGGTGATGCGAGGGTGTGTGTGTGGTGATGCGAGGGTGTGTGTGTGTGGTGATGCGAGGGTGTGTGTGGGGTGATGCAAGGGTGTGTGTGGTGATGCGAGGATGTGTGTGGTGATGCCAGGGTGTGTGTGGTGATGCGAGGGGTGTGTGTGGTGAAGCGAGGGTGTGTGGGGTGATGCGAGGGTGTGTGTGGTGATGCCAGAGTGTGTGTGGTGATGCGAGGGTGTGTGTGGTGAAGCGAGGATGTGTGGGGTGATGCGAGGGTGTGTACTCACCTAATTGTACTCACCTAATTGTGCTTGCGGGGGTTGAGCTTTGGTTCTTTGGTCCCGCCTCTCAACTGTCAATCAACTGGTGTACAGATTCCTGAGCCTACTGGGCTCTATCATATCTACATTTGAAACTGTGTATGGAGTCAGCCTTCACCACATCACTTCCTAGTGCATTCCATTTATTAACTACTCTGACACTGAAAAAATTCTTTCTAACGTCTCTGTGGCTCATCTGGGTACTAAGTTTCCACCTGTGTCCCCTTGTTCGTGTCCCACCCGTGCTGAAGAGTTTGTCTTTGTCCACCCTGTCAATTCCCCTGAGAATTTTGTAGGTGGTTATCATGTCTCCCCTTACTCTTCTGTTTTCCAGGGATGTGAGGTTCAGCTCCTTTAACCTTTCCTCGTAGCTCAATCCTCTCAGTTCCGGGACGAGCCTGGTGGCATACAGCTGAATCTTCTCTAACTTTGTCTTGTGTTTAACGAGGTATGGACTCCTGGCTGGAGCTGCATACTCCAGGATTGGTCTTACATAAGTGGTATACAGGGTTCTGAAAGATTCCTTACACACGTTTCTGAAGGCAGTTCTTATGTTGGCCAGTCTAGCATATGCCGCTGATGATATTCTTTTGATGTGGGCCTCTGGGGACAGGTTCGGTGTGATATCAACCCCCAGATCCTTCTCTCTATTTGTTTCTTGCAGGATTTCCCCTCCCAGTTGATACCTTGTGTTCAGCCACCTGCTCCCTTCGCCTAATTTCATCACCTTACACTTTCCAGAGTTGTGTGGTGATGCGAGGGTGTGTGTGTGGTGATGTGAGGGGGTTGTGTGTGTAGATGCGAGGGTGTGTGTGGTGATGCGAGGGTGAGTGTGGTGATGCGAGGGTGTGTGTAGTGATGCGAGGGTGTGTTTGGTGATGCCAAGGTTTGTGTAGTGATGCGAGGGTGTGTGTGGTGATGCGAGGGTGTGTGTGATGTTGCGAGGGTGAGTGTGGTGATGCGAGGGTGTGTGTGGTGATGCGAGGGTGTGTGTGGTGATGCGAGGGGTGTGTGTGGTGATGCCAGGGTGTGTGTGGTGATGCGAGGGTGTGTGGTGATGCGAGGGTGTGTGTGTGGTGATGCGAGGGTGTGTGTGTGGTGATGCGAGGGTGTGTGTGGTGATGCCAGGGTGTGTGGTGATGCGAGGGTGTGTGTGTTTGTGGTGATGCGAGGGTGTGTGTGGTGATGCCAGGGTGTGTGTGTGGTGACGCGAGGGTGTGTGTGGTGATGTGAGGGAGTGTGTGTGGTGATGCGAGGGAGTGTGTGTTTGTGGTGATGCGAGGGTGTGTGTGGTGATGCCAGGGTGTGTGTGTGGTGATGCGAGGGTGTGTGTGGTGATGCCAGGGTGTGTGTGTGGTGACGCGAGGGTGTGTGTGGTGATGTGAGGGTGTGTGTGTGGTGATGCGAGGGAGTGTGTGTGGTGATGCGAGGGTGTGTGTGTGGTGATGTGAGGGTGTGTGTGTGGTGATGCGAGGGTGTGTGTGGTGATGCCTGGGTGTGTGTGTGGTGACGCGAGGGTGTGTGTGGTGATGTGAGGGTGTGTGTGTGGTGATGCGAGGGAGTGTGTGTGGTGATGCGAGGGAGTGTGTGTGGTGATGCGAGGGTGTGTGTGTGGTGATGCGAGGGTGTGTGTGGTGAAGCGAGGGTGTGTGTGGTGATGCCAGGGTGTGTGTGTGGTGATGCCAGGGTGTGTGTGTGTGTGGTGATGTCAGGGTGTGTGTGGTAATGCGAGGGTGAGTGTGGTGATGCGAGGGTGAGTGTGTGGTTATGCGAGGGTGTGTGTGGTGATGTCAGGGTTTGTGTGGTGATGCCAGGGTGTGTGTGGTGATGCGAGGGTGAGTGTGGTGATGCGAGGGTGAGTGTGTGGTTATGCCAGGGTGTGTGTGGTGATGCGAGGGTGTGTGTGGTGATGCCAGGCTGTGTGTAGTTATGCCAGTGTGTGTGTGGTGATGCCAGGGTGTGTGTGGTGATGCCAGGGTGTGTGTGGTGATGCCAGGGTGTGTGTGGTGATGCCAGGGTGTGTGTGGTGATGCCAGGGTGTGTGTGGTGATGCCAGGGTGTGTGTGGTGATGCGAGGGTGTGTGGTGATGCGAGGGTGTGTGGTGATGCGAGGGTGTGTGTGTGGTGATGCGAGGGTGAGTGTGGTGATGCGAGGTTGTGTGTGGTGATGCCAGGGTGTGTGTGGTGATGCCAGGGTGTGTGTGGTTATGCCAGGGTGTGTGTGTGGTGATGCGAGGGTGTGTGTGTGGTGATGCGAGGGTGTGTGTGTGGTGATGCAAGGGTGTGTGTGGTGATGCCAGGGTGTGTGTGGTGATGCGAGGGTGTGTGTGGTGATGCGAGGGTGTGTGTGTGGTGATGCGAGGGTGTGTGTGTGGTGATGCAAGGGTGTGTGTGGTGATGCGAGGGTGTGTGTGGTGATGCCAGGGTGTGTGTGGTGATGCGAGTGTGTGTGTGGTGATGCGAGGGTGTGTGTGTGGTGATGCGAGGGTGTGTGTGTGGTGATGCAAGGGTGTGTGTGGTGATGCGAGGGTGTGTGTGGTGATGCCAGGGTGTGTGGTGATGCGAGGGTGTGTGTGTTGATGCCAGGGTGTGTGGTGATGCGAGGGTGTGTGTGTGGTGATGCCAGGGTGTGTGGTGATGCGAGGGTGTGTGTGTGGAGATACAAGGGTGTGTGTGGTGATGCGATGTCTCTGGTGATGGTCTGGTTCTGTGAGAGATTATATATTCCTTGATGCAACCCCGTGGCTTGTGCATTGTTAATCGCCTAGAAAGAGACGTTGTTGTCTTGCCTTTGTACTGAAATCTTTGGGGCTGACAGTCCCCAAGTGGGCATAGACGGCGTTGGTCACTTTTAAGGCGTTCTCTTTAGTGTCTGGAGAGTTTTCCATGAGTAGATTGGCGTTTTTTTTTTTGTAGTAAAATCTTAATTGTATCTTCTGATTGGCATCTGTGTGGGATAACGTTCATATTAATATTTTCTTTCAGAACTCATTCCTCCGTTTTATAAGCTGCGGAAAAGAAGTTCCTGTAAAACAATATAATAGGCGGTACAAGTGTTGCATTAGTTGACTCTTCAGAGGGTGTATGGCGTGTCAACTTTCTTTTTATGACGTCTTCACCATAAACGTTAGAGAAGCCATTATTGACTAGGACCTGCCTTACTCTACAGAGTTCCTCGTTGACCTGCTTCCAACCATAGCTGTGAGTGAGAGCTCGGTCGACGTAAGCGTTGAAAAAACTTCGCTTGTACCTGTCCGCGCAGTCACTATTGGCATTAAGGCACATTCCTATGTTCGTTTCCTTAGTATAGACTGCAGTGTGGAAGCCACCATTCATTTCCACGACTGTCATATCTAGAAAGGGAAGCTTCCCATCACTCTCCATCTCGTAAGTGTAACTTAACACCGAATTTTGCTGTAATGCCTCCTTCAACTGCTGCAAACGTCTGACATCAGGTACCTGCATTAATATGTCGTCAACATATCTGCAGTATATGGCGGGTTTTAGGTCCATGTCAACTAAAACCCTCTGCTCTATAGTACCCATGTAAAAATTCGCGAACTGGACACGTAGGGGAGAACCCCTGGCGATCCCATCCACTTGTTTATACATGTGCCCATTGGGACTGAAGAAAGGTGTCTCTTTAGTGCAAGCTTCCAGTAACTTCCTCAGTACGCTCTCGGGTATGTCTAGAGGGGTACAAGCTGGATCACGATACACTCTGTCCATCATCTGAGTGAACACTTGTGCACTCTCTCATATAAACTGCACATGCCACTTGCAGTAAGAAGGAACATTGATCAGAGTTACAACTCTGCACTTGGTTAATAGTCAACACATGAATTACACATAACAATCGATGACTAATTCATTCCTACAACATTAAATCTCTGGAATTACTAGCACAATGATTAATTACTCATCACAAAGACATTAATAATCACTGAAAGAGAGTGCATATCATTTATTAATTTATTTATTTATTTACTCATGAAAGTACATTTGTGAGAGTACATAACATTGTTGTTGTTGTTTTACAGTCTAACAAAGCCACATACACGCATAGCGTTTCTGATAGACATATCACTAAGAAATATAACAACAATGAAATAATCATAAGTCACTGAGACAATATCGAATCCTCGCTTATGAGTCATTGAGATTCATTAACCATTGACTCACACCCAGGTCACTAAGACGAAGAATTATATCAATGTTTTATCACGCGTCACTGAAACTCCAATATTCACTGAAATTATCACACGTGACCCAAACAAATATTGACAATCAAATGGCACAGGTCACCGAGACTATACAAGGACTGTACCCTGAGGTACAGAGCATTTAACTGTGCTCGGACTCGATTTTATTTGATTGACTGTTACCCTTTGTGTTCTGTTCTACAGGAAATTGAGTACCCAGCATCCCACTTTACCAGTTATACCCATTGACCTCATCTTGTGTGCTATCACTCCATGGTCACATTTGTCGAAGGCCTTTGCAACGTCAGTGTAAACAACATGTGCATTCTGTTTTTCTTCTAATGCCTCAGTGATTTTGTAGTAGTGGTCAAGTAGCTGTGAATATCAAGTAGATATTGCACTCTTAAGACAATTCCTTTCTCTTTCACTCTCCAAAGTGTATTTACATTGTTACGGACCCGAATCCAGCGTCCGAGCCTGGAGCAGTGACGACAACACCATCTGTGGGTCAGCTCCCGAAACCCCCTCCAAATGGCCACTGGAAACTGGCAACAAATGCCGTTTTCCAGTCCTGTTCAGCTCACAACACAGCCGCTGCTGACCTCTGGTGAGGTGGTGCTCAGACAACAACGCCATCTATGGAGTGGATACGTCGGGCGTTTGTGTCTGAGCCTGTAAGTGAGGTGCTTTTGTGTGTCCCTGTTACTGATGACGTGTCTGATTACAGAGTCGACCTGGGACTGCTGTAATGGGAGTTGAGTCAGTCTACCCAAGGCAGCCGTCTCGACACCAAGTGTTTTGCTGCAGCAGCTGTGAGTCGCCTCCCGGATGAACACTGTGGTGTTACCCGGCCTGTGAAGCGGCAGTTGAAGGATTGTCATACCAGACTTCGCCCTATCCCCACTAGATTTTGAAGAAGCCATAAACAGTATGCCTATGCACTCTGCACCAGGCCCGGATTCTTGGAACTCCATATTCATCAAGAACTGTAAAAAACCACTATCGCAGGCCCTTCACATTCTGTGGAGACAAAGCCTAGATACTGGCGTTATCCCTGACATACTAAAAACAGCAGAGATAGCACCACTCCATAAAGGAGGAAATAAGGCAGAGGCAAAAAATTACAGACCGATAGCACTAACATCGCACATCATAAAAATTTTTGAGAGAGTGCTAAGAAGTAAGATCACAAAATACATGGAATCACAGCATCTCCATAACCCCGGACAACATGGTTTCAGAACAGGGCGCTCTTGCCTGTCGCAGTTGCTGGACCACTATGATATGGCATTAGATGCTATGGAAGACAAACAAAACGCTGATGTAATTTACACAGATTTCGCAAAAGCTTTTGATAAATGTGACCATGGTGTTATTGCACATAA
>NC_091152.1:47422028-47532028 GCF_040958095.1 Procambarus clarkii | reverse complement strand
AGAGTACCGTGGCCACTACTCCAGTGGTGTAGAGCAGAGTACCGTGGCCACTACTCCAGTGGTGTAGAGCAGAGTACCGTGGCCACTACTCCAGTGGTGTAGAGCAGAGTACCGTGGCCACTACTCCAGTGGTGTAGAGCAGAGTACCGTGGCCACTACTCCAGTGGTGTAGAGCAGAGTACCGTGGCCACTACTCCAGTGGTGTAGAGCAGAGTACCGTGGCCACTACTCCAGTGGTGTAGAACTGAGGACCGTGGCCACTACTCCAGTGGTGTAGAGCAGAGTACCGTGGCCACTACTCCAGTGGTGTAGAGCAGAGTACCGTGGCCACTACTCCAGTGGTGTAGAGCAGAGTACCGTGGCCACTACTCCAGTGGTGTAGAGCAGAGTACCGTGGCCACTACTCCAGTGGTGTAGAGCAGAGTACCGTGGCCACTACTCCAGTGGTGTAGAGCAGAGTACCGTGGCCACTACTCCAGTGGTGTAGAGCAGAGTACCGTGGCCACTACTCCAGTGGTGTAGAAGGCTCAAGACTTAGCATTTACAGGTAATATGGGGGACACCTTTAGCCAGCTGTAGGTTTGTGTAGGATGGTGTTATGCACGCTCACGCACACACGCACAGAACGTCTTTGGTGATGCTGCTGTCAAGATACCTTTGGTGATGTTGCTGATGTCTAGACACCTTTGGTGATGCTGCTGATGTCCGGATACCTTTGGTGATGCTGCTGATGTCTAGATACCTTTGGTGATGTTGCTGATGTCTAGACACCTTTGGTGATGCTGCTGATGTCCGGATACCTTTGGTGATGCTGCTGATGTCTAGATACCTTTGGTGATGCTGCTTATGACTAGACACCTTTGGTGATGCTGCTGATGTCTAGACACCTTTGGTGATTTTGCTGATGTCAAAATAACTCTGCTGTTGTTGAGGACATCTAGATAACTGTGGAGCTGCTCAAAAAGTCTTGATAACTGTGGAGCTGCTCAAGAAGTCTTGATAACTGTGGAGCTGCTCAAGACGTCTTGGTAACTTACATATTGCTGTTCATGTCAAGATAACTTTAGTGCTGCAGAACACGTAAAGATAACTTTGGTGCTGCAGAAGACAACATATACGCCAACGCACCAGCATAAAGTACAATAGACCGCCCTTACTAGTCAAACATTGTCGTTTTAATATTTTAACATTGCCTTCCCCCAGTAATCTGCTTCATGCCCCTGCGTCTTGGCAGCCCTCCTCAAGGACCTCCTCCAGGCGCCCTCCTCCTCCATTGTTACATTTTTCGGCCGGTGAGACAATTTTGGTTAGTGTGTGAGTTCAATCTGCAGGTCCGCCCCAATTTAAGTCTTGAGCCCTCATCGCCACACAAGGGGATGTGAACACAAGCCCCACTGCAACAATGACAAGCATTCACAAGAACACAGCTTTTGTCTGCAGTGCAACAACGACAAGCGTTCACTGGCAGTTTGCTTGCCACTCTCCTTGGTGTGCGATAAGTCACTGGAAACAGGAGACCTGCCAGAAATATGGACGACGGCTAATGTAGTCCCATTATACACAACCGTTGACTGACAAGAGGCACTGAACTACAGGCCAGTGTCCACCACAACTTGAGGCTCACAAAGAGCTGGGAGAGAGTCTGGTCACGCCAGCCACTAAGCTTCCTCAGGCTGGTAGACTGTCTTGAGCAACTGACCCCAGGATCATGAACCTCTTCATCTTACTTATTACAATGAACAGGACGACTGACGTTAATGTTGAATGTCTTTATTGGCATAACAACCAGTCCCAGGCCCACCCTGTGCCAGTACCTTGACCACCCAGTGCCAGTACCTTGACCACCCAGTGCCAGTACCTTGACCACCCAGTGCCAGTACCTTGGCCACCCAGTGCCAGTACCTTGGCCACCCAGTACCAGTACCTTGGCCACCCAGTACCAGTACCTTGACCACCCAGTACCTTGGCCACCCAGTACCAGTACCTTGACCACCCAGTGCCAGTACCTTGACCACCCAGTGCCAGTACATTGGCCACCCAGTACCAGTACCTTGGCCACCCAGTGCCAGTACCTTGGCCACCCAGTACCAGTACCTTGGCCACCCAGTACCAGTACCTTGACCACCCAGTGCCAGTACCTTGGCCACCCAGTACCAGTACCTTGGCCACCCAGTGCCAGTACCTTGGCCACCCAGTACCAGTACCTTGGCCACCCAGTACCAGTACCTTGGCCACCCAGTGCCAGTACCTTGGCCACCCAGTACCAGTACCTTGGCCACCCAGTGCCAGTCAACCAGGACCTTGGCCACCCAGTGTCAGTCAGACAGGACCTTGGCCACCCAGTGCCAGTACCTTGGCCACCCAGTACCAGTACCTTGGCCACCCAGTGCCAGTACCTTGGCCACCCAGTGTCAGTACCTTGGCCACCCAGTACCAGTACCTTGACCACCCAGTGCCAGTACCTTGGCCACCCAGTGTCAGTACCTTGGCCACCCAGTACCAGGAACTTGGCCACCCAGTGCCAGTCAACCAGGATCTTGGCCACCCAGTGTCAGTACCTTGGCCACCCAGTGTCAGTACCTTGGCCACCCAGTACCAGGAACTTGGCCACCCAGTGCCAGTCAACCAGGACCTTGGCCACCCAGTGTCAGTCAGCCAGGACCTTGGCCACCCAGTGTCAGTCAACCAGGACCTTGGCCACCGAGTGCCGGTCAACCAGTACCTTGGCCACCCAGTGTCAGTCAACCAGGACCTTGGCCGCCCAGTGTCAGTCAACCAGGAGCTTGGCCACCCAGTGTCAGTCAACCAGGACCTTGGCCACCCAGTGTCAGTCAACCAAGAGCTTGGCCACCCAGTGTCAGTCAACCAGGACCTTGGCCACCTAGTGTCAGTCAACCAGAACCTTGGCCACCCAGTGCCAGTCAACCAGGACCTTGACCACTCAGTGTCAGTCAACCAGGACCTTGGCCACTCAGTGTCAGTCAACCAGGACCTTGGCCACCCAGTGTCAGTCAACCAGGACCTTGGCCACCCAGTGTCAGTCAACCAGGACCTTGGCCACCCAGTGTCAGTCAACCAGGACCTTGGCCACCCAGTGTCAGTCAACCAGGACCTTGGCCACCCAGTGTCAGTCAACCAGGACCTTGGCCATCCAGTGTCAGTCAACCAGGACCTTGGCCACCCAGTGCCAGTCAACCAGGACCTTGGCCACCCAGTACCAGTCCCCCTCCGTGGTGCCTCCTTGCCGTGGTGAGGGGCTCACGTACACCTCCCTGGGACAGGTGTGGGTTGCCTGTGCCCCCCCCTTTCCTGCCCCCTCTTTGGGTGGTGTACGTGCTGAAGGGTACCATGTAGGGGCCTCGTGAGCCATCGGACCACACGCAGGAGGGGTCGCCTGTGAGAGGCCGCCATGAGTGGATGGTTGGGTGTCCAGGCTGGGGGAAATAGGGGGACTGGGGTCTTAGCACCAGTGTGGGAGAATGAACGAAGTAGTTGGACTCCCCTGTTGAAAAGGGGGAGCTCCGCTGGGGACGACACACCCTTCCTGCACTGGCCCGTGCTCTGCCTCCCTGGCTGCCCTGGTATGCGGTATCCCTTGGTTCCAGGTCCCATCTCTTTTGTTTGGTTTGCTGTATGGATAACGACTTGCCTTCTATTACCCAGGCTCATGGGGTGGGCGACCAGGCCTCTGAGTCGGACCGTCCTGGAAGACCGGGATCTGTAGCCCCCCGCTACGGGACCCGGTTTAGGCCCAGACCAGACTCTTCCTCCTTGCTCCCCTCCCTCCTCTGTGGTTGGGTCGAGCCCCAAGCCTGCTGTGGTGACTGTCTCGTCCCCTTGCACGGCTCCATCTCTTCTTGTGACTATTGCACCTTTTGACCCGTCTCTCTCTAAGGGTTCTCATCGCCGTCCCCGCCATGGCCGCTCTCGTATGCTCCCTTCCCATCCTACTTCGTTCCATGCTTTGTTTGGTCCTGATACGTGGACTAAGTACTTTGACCTCCTACCTTTGGATTCAACTCCTCTTGATGATTTTTCCCTTCATAGGCATCTTGTCGATTCCGTGGATGCCTCTGTCACCTTCAACCCCACTCATCTTGGTACCCGTGTCATTGCTGCTCTTTCTCAGGATGTGGCCACCCGCTTGGCCGCCTTATCCTGCCTTGGCGAGACCCCTGTTCGGGTCTCGAAGAACGCCCGATTGAATGCCAGTGTTGGCACTGTTCTCCTCCCGCACCATGTTGCGACCGTTGTTAGGGATCTCAAGGACTGCCACGAGGATATCAAGCATATCCTCGAGGCCCAGGGTCATTCTGTACTCCAGGTGGGTACATTTGCTCGTCCCCCTCGTGGTCATCGCCTTCTGCCCTTTAGGGTTGTGAAGGTTACCTTTGATGGTAGGTCCCTTCCGCCCTCTATCATTCTTGCTGGTGTCAGATGCTCCGTTCAGGAATGTATTCCCTCTCCGAGGCTCTGCGGTAAGTGCTGGAGGTTTGGGCATGGTACCCTCAAATGCTCTAGTCCTGTCTCTCTCTGTCCCCTGTGTGGAAGCGAGGGTCACTCTAAGTTGGAGTGCACTTCTTCCCAGGCCCGCTGCCTCAATTGCGGTGAGGCCCACCCTACTTTCTCCCGTGCGTGTATTCGTTACAAACTTGAGGCGGCTGTCCTCAACTTGAAGCACCGAGACCGTTTGTCTTTTCCTGAGGCTCGGCGCCAAGTTCATCGTCTCCCCTTTTTCGCTGGTGTCTCCTATTCTCGCGTGGTGCGCTCTTCCTCTCCTCGTCCTACCTACCTTTCTCAGTCTCACAACCGTTTCCGAGCCTTAGACCTGGACACACCCACCACCACCTCCCCTGTTACCCTCCGTTCTGTTCCGAAGGGTCCCCCTCCTGGTTCTCTGTCTAGAGCTCTCCTTCTTTCTACCCAGTCTGTCACGTCTCCTGTGTCTTCTTTTTCCTCTCCTTCTAGTCCTCCTTCCCGTCGTTCCCCTCCGTCTCTTGGCTCTCCACGCCGCCTGACTGTGCGGGCCGACGTCCATCGCTCTCCTGATGGTTGTGTTGTTTGCTCTCGCTCTTCTTCTCATATCGAGACGCTGGAGTCTGTTGCCCAGTATATTGCTGCTGGGACGCCCGTATCTTTGAGTCAGAAGCGGAAACCTGGCTCCTCTCCTTCCTCCTTCCCTGTCGGTAAGAAAGCTTCGCTTTCTTCTTCACCCACTATCTCTGATTCTATCATTCCTTCCCCTCCCGCTTCGGTGGTGGAGCCCCCTGTTCCTACTGTGGAGGTTTCTTTAGCCCCTGGTTCCATCTTGGTTACTGCCCTTGCTGAGGTACGCTCCCCTCTTTCTGCCCCTCGTCCTCCCCTTCCTCCTCCTCTAGACCCTGCTCGTCCACCTCTGGTCTGTCCTCCCGCTTCTTTCCCTCCTTCTTTACTCAGTTTACCCATGCCCCCTAACCCTGACCTCGCTGACCCTGCTCCTGACTCTGCGCTTTTTTAGCGTGCTGTGTTCCTTCCTCACCTTTGTTTCTTCTTCGCTCTCTGTTACTCTCCTCTCTCTCTTTGCTGATGTCTTTTCTTCAATGGAACCTCCGTGGATTTTACGCCAATTTCCTTGACCTCCAACTGCTCATTTTACAGTTTTCGCCCCTTTGTGTCTCTCTCCAGGAGCCGATGCTTGGTGCTCGTCCTGGTCGCTTCAGTGGCTATTCTTTTCTCCCCCCCCCCCAGCGACAGCTGGAGTCCATAATTCTTCTGCTCTCTTGATTCGTTCCGATGTTCCCTTTGTCCCCTTGCTTTTTTCCTCGCCTCTCCACTGTTCTGCCGCCCGTGTCTTTGTGCATAGGTGGTACACGGTTTGTTCCATTTATCTCCCCCCCACTGTCCCACTTTCTCTTCCCGATCTTAAACATCTCCTAGACTCCTTGCCGGAGCCTGTGCTCCTGCTGGGTGATTTCAATTGTCAGCACATCACCCCTTTGGGGTGATGTGCTGACGAACACCCGGGGTTGCCTCCTTGAACCTTTCATCCTCTCTTCTTCCTTGTCCCTTCTTAATTCTGGTGAGCCCACTCATTTGGACTCTCGGACTCGCTCCCTTTCTTGTCTCGATCTTTCTCTGTGCTCGTCATCCCTTTCCTTAGATTTCGGGTGGCGGATCCTTGATGACCTCCATGGCAGTGACCATTTTCCTATCCTTGTTTCTTTTTTCTCTTTTCGCCCTCCTCTCTCCTTCCCTAGTTAGCGGTTTGCTGAGGCTGACTGGCGCCTCTTTACTCTCCGTGCTACTATTTCCAACCTCTCCGATCTGCCTCTCCCTCGCGCCCTCCTTCTTTTTCATAACACTGTCTTTGACGCTGCCCTCCACTCTATTCCTCGCTCTTCCTCTCGGGGAACGCGGAAGTGCGTTCCCTGGTGGAATATGGACTGTGCTGTTCGCTGTAAGCGTGCAGCCTGGAAGAGACATCGCCGCCGGCAGACGGTTGAGTCTTTTCTTTTGTTTCGGAAGGCGAGTGCGGTGGCCTGTAGGACCATCCGTGCAGCTAAAGTGCTTGCTGGGCGTCTTATGTCTCCACCGTTACGTCCGAAACTCCTCTCCCACTGGTCTGGAAGTGTATCCGCAAGATTGCAGGTAAGTTCGTTCCCGATGTCTCACCGGTCCTTCACCTCCACAGTGCTCTTGTGGCGGACCCGTTGCAGGTTGCGACCGAATTGGGTTCCCATTTCTCTTCTGTTAGTTCTGGTTCTCATCTCCCCCAATCCTTCCTTCTTCGTAAGCCTCTTCTTGAATCTCGTCCTTTAAATTTCTGTACTTATCTTCACCTTCCCTATAATGATCCCTTCTCTCTCTCTCTGAGCTTCAGTCTGCCCTAGCCCTTTGCGGTTCTATGGCAGCGGGCTCCGATGGCGTTCATTATGAAATGCTTTGCCATCTCCCTCCGTGTACGTCTCAGTATTTACTGAGTCTGTACAATCGGGTCTGGGAGTCGTCATCGGTCCCTGAAGACTGGCTCGATGCTGTTGTCCTCCCTGTTCGGAAACCGGGATCTCTCGGGTCATCCCCCAAGGACTTCTGCCCTATTGCCCTCACGAGTTGTGTTTGCAAGCTTTTTGAACGTATGGTTAACGTTCGTTTGATGTGGTTCTTAGAACACTATAACCACATCTCTCCTTCTCAATTTGGTTTTCGCAAGTGCCGCAGCACAACGGATGTCATGGTGAACTTGGAGGTCTATATTCGTACTGCTTTTGCTGCGAAGACCTCCGTTGTTGCCGTCCTTTTTGACCTGGAAAAGGCTTACGACACTACCTGGCGGTATCGTAGTCTGTCTCAACTTCATTCTTTTGGCCTTCGTGGAAACCTACCTCTCTTCCTCCAGAAGAGAGGTCCTCTTCCTCCTCTTCCTCCTCTCTTGTTGTTCCTTTCGTGTGCGGCTTGGTACTGCTCTCTCTGCCCCGTTTCGGCAGTATGAGGGTGTACCCCAGGGTAGTGTTCTGAGCACTACTCTTTTTCTAGTTGCCCTCAACGGTCTTCTTTCTTCTCTTCCTTCTGGCGTCTTCTCTGCTCTCTATGTTGATGATCTTACCCTTTGCTGTCGGGGTGATGATTCACCTCTCCTTCAACGGCGGCTTCAACTTGCGATTGATGCCGTGTCGTCTTCGGCCACCGATCATGGCTTCAAGTTCTCTGCGTCTAAGACTTGTGCTATGACTTTTACTCGGAAGCATGTCGTTCTTCGTCCCTCTTTGTCGCTTTATGGTCATCCCATTGTGTACAGGGATTCCGCAAAGCTCTTAGGCTTAGTCTTTGACAATCGTTTATCTTGGTCAGCCCATATCTCTTACCTCCGAGTTGAGTGCTCTAAGGCCCTTAACCTTCTTAAGGTTTTGTCCCATACTTCTTGGGGAGCGGATAGACGCACGCTCCTATATTTGCACTCCTCTCTCGTCCTGTCAAAACTAGATTATGGTTGCCCTGCTTATTTTTCTGCTTCTCCTTCTACTCTTCGCCGTCTTGATGCTTTGCACCATACTGGGTTGCGTCTCAGCTCTGGTGCCTTTCGTTCGACTCCCGCCCTCAGTTTGTATGTTGACACTGGCTTTCTCTCTCTTCAGGACCGCCGTGATCGCTACTGTCTTCGCTATCTTGCGCGGTCCTTACAGCATCCTTCCTCTCGCCTCTGTCGTGCTTTGACTTTTCCTCCTCCTGTAGCGCCTGTTCCTCTTCATCGTCTCCCACTTTCTGTCCGGTTATCTCGCTTGCAGGATTCCCTTTCTGTTCATATTTCTAATGTTTCTCCTCATATTGTTCCTTCCTTCCCTCCGTGGAGAGTCCCCCTTCCCAAGTTTTGTACGTCCTTGACTTGTATTACTAAAGCCTGTACCCCTCCTACAATTCTGAAAAGCCTCTTCCTTGAGCACTTTTCTTCGCACTCCCACTCTATTTCCATCTTCACCGATGGGTCTAAGTCTACGGACGGTGTGGGCTACTCTGTTGTTTTTCCTGACCATACTTATATGTGTCGCCTCCCTTCGGAGGCTAGTGTTTTTACGGCGGAACTTTATGCTATTCTCTATGTTCTCCGTCTCTTGCTTTCTCATTCTCATTCCTCCTTTGTGGTTGTAGTTGACTCTCGTAGTGCCCTCATGGCTCTTGGGTCCTTTAATCCTGTCCACCCAGTGGTCATCGAGATTCAGCAATGGCTGTTTCTTATTTCTAGTAAATTTAAATTGGTAGAGTTTTGCTGGGTTCCCAGCCATATTGGTGTTTCTTTCAATGAGCATGCGGATGCTGCCGCTAAGGACGCTATCCGTACTTGTCCTGTCTCCCGTAAAGGTCTTCCTTATTCCGACTTTTATCCTGTTATTCATTCCTCCATCCTTGCCCGTTGGCAGGGTTGTTGGTCCTCTGTGGTTAGTAACAAGCTGCGTACTCTCAAACGTAGTGTGTCCCCGTGGCCTTCCTCCTACCACCGTAACCGACGGTGGGAAACTGCTTTGGCACGGCTGCGGGTTGGCCATACTCGCTTAACCCACGGTCACTTAATGGAGCGCCGCCCTGCTCCTTATTGTCCGAATTGCGTTGTCTCTCTTACAGTTGTACATATCCTTGTTTAATGTCCTGACTTCCAGGACGAGCGTGTGTCTTGCTTTCCAACCGTCCCCTCGCGGTCACTTGTCCCTCGATAGAATTCTAGGTGAATCGGATACTTTTGATATCGTTCGCCTTATGCGTTTTTGTTCTCGTATTGGCTTTCTTGGTGTTATTTAGCGCCCTCTGATTATTTTGCACTCTGATGGTGCTACATAGCCTTCCCGGTTTGGTGCCTTCTTTTGATAATTACCTTACCTTACCAGTACCAGTCAACCAAGACCTTGGCCACCCAGTGCCAGTACCAGTCAACCGGGACCTTGGACACCCAGTAACCGGGTCAGATCTGAATTAACTTCTCTTCTCTTCTCTTGTTTAGCTACAACAGGTCGTTATGTACTGTGATGTATGATGATCACCAGAGTTCCGGCTTGCTGTAACCTACAGTCCAACTCCTCGGACCTGAAGCGTTTGATCTCCTACCTGTCACGACACGAGAAACTTGTACCTCAATACCTGCCAATTCACTAGAGACTTTAAAAAAGAACGCCGCCACCACCTGACTTAATTCCTTTACTGATAAATTCCCCTAACTGACGGTGAAGCAGGAAACTGTCAATTAGTCCTAGATTCCTAAATGTGGATCACCAATTATCCGAAAGGAGAGATGAGATTTACATTAAATGTGTGGATTAACTCGACAAAAGGGCTTATAGTGAATAGAATAGGGATGCTTATACAGGTCACAGGAGTCTATTCGATAAACACAGGGGCGGGAATAAACCTTACCGAAATAAACGAATATAACATGTACACTGGGGAACATTCCAGTAAACACCATAAATTCTTAACAAGATTTATTACAACATAAATTATTATCATGGAACAAATGAACACTCCCAACTGAATTTATTCGTAATGAAATTCTTCCTAAAGTTAAGGCACTGATTAATGAATTTAAAAGGAACTGAACCCACTCGTAATTACTTTATGCCATGCCAGATGTTCAGCCAGGCCCTCTGGAGGGTAGATGCTGACCTCAGATGCGCGCTCCTCACACTGATCTAACACTCTGACCTCTGTGAAGCTGACCTGGGCTTGTTGACAAACCTCATTAACAAGCCTAGTTATCAAGGGTAACTCATTGTACTAGTCACTTATGATAATAAGATTCCTATTTCAAAACTGATGACAAACTACATTGGTACTTGAGTCAGGTTGATTATTAGTTATAATATTGAATGATACTCTAAACTTATAATTTCCATGAAGTAACAGACAAGATGATCAGTACATATTTTCCACCTCGTAGATGTTCTCATCCTAAGATTCGTCTGTACTTGACGACAAGTGGATTCTTTACTTTGAATTGTCGTTAAATTAACAAAGTTAACAAGAGACGTTATTCGTCTCTTGTTAACTATTCTATTAGGTTATACCTTACCTAAAAATCACTACAATCAGTAGATTGCATTACAACAAACATTTTAAAAAATACAGATCCCAGCATTTGAATCTTGACTGTCAGGTTGACAGTCCAGCAATAACCCAATACATCTAAAACAAAACTTCCTATGCCCTGACTTGGTGTAACTAAATGCAATACCCATAATCTCTCAGCATAATCTAACTAACAAAAATCATTGGCTCTCCTTCAACCAACCACGTGTTGCCCTCTGGCATATGAAACACAACAAATTCAAATACATATACTGAAATTTCAGTCTTTCAGGAGAAGAACACTGAACTCCTCAAAGTGTATCCATATGTTCCACTCAACACCTTTATTCCTGTAAACAAGGACCTTGGCCACCCAGTGCCAGTGAACAAGGACCTTGGCCACCCAGTGCCAGTAAACAAGGACCTTGGCCACCCAGTGCCAGTGAACAAGGACCTTGGCCACCCAGTGCCAGTAAACAAGGACCTTGGCCACCCAGTGCCAGTAAACAAGGACCTTGGCCACCCAATGCCAGTAAAGAAGGACCTTGGCCACCCAGTGCCAGTAAACAAGGACCTTGGCCACCCAGTGCCAGTGAACAAGGACCTTGGCCACCCAGTACCAGTAAACAAGGACCTTGGCCACCCAGTGCCAGTAAACAAGGACCTTGGCCACCCAGTGCCAGTAAACAAGGACCTTGGCCACCCAGTGCCAGTGAACAAGGACCTTGGCCACCCAGTACCAGTAAACAAGGACCTTGGCCACCCAGTGCCAGTAAACAAGGACCTTGGCCACCCAGTGCCAGTAAACAAGGACCTTGGCCACCCAGTGCCAGTGAACAAGGACCTTGGCCACCCAGTGCCAGTAAACAAGGACCTTGGCCACCCAGTGCCAGTAAACAAGGACCTTGGCCACCCAGTGCCAGTAAACAAGGACCTTGGCCACCCAGTGCCAGTGAACAAGGACCTTGGCCACCCAGTGCCAGTAAACAAGGACCTTGGCCACCCAGTGCCAGTGAACAAGGACCTTGGCCACCCAGTACCAGTAAACAAGGACCTTGGCCACCCAGTGCCAGTAAACAAGGACCTTGGCCACCCAGTGCCAGTAAACAAGGACCTTGGCCACCCAGTGCCAGTGAACAAGGACCTTGGCCACCCAGTGCCAGTAAACAAGGACCTTGGCCACCCAGTACCAGTAAACAAGGACCTTGGCCACCCAGTACCAGTAAACAAGGACCTTGGCCACCCAGTACCAGTAAACAAGGACCTTGGCCACCCAGTGCCAGTAAACAAGGACCTTGGCCACCCAGTGCCAGTAAACAAGGACCTTGGCCACCCAGTACCAGTAAACAAGGACCTTGGCCACCCAGTGCCAGTAAACAAGGACCTTGGCCACCCAGTACCAGTAAACAAGGACCTTGGCCACCCAGTACCAGTAAACAAGGACCTTGGCCACCCAGTGCCAGTAAACAAGGACCTTGGCCACCCAGTACCAGTAAACAAGGACCTTGGCCACCCAGTACCAGTAAACAAGGACCTTGGCCACCCAGTACCAGTAAACAAGGACCTTGGCCACCCAGTGCCAGTAAACAAGGACCATGGCCACCCAGTGCCAGTAAACAAGGACCTTGGCCACCCAGTACCAGTAAACCAAGGCTGTGGCCACCAGGGGCGAGTGCCTTGGGAGGGTGGACAAGGGGGAGGGTGGACGAGGGGGGAGGGTGGACGAGGGGGAGGGGGGACGAGGGGGAGGGTGGACGAGGGGAGGGTGGACGAGGGGAGGGTGGACAAGGGGGAGGGTGGACGAGGGGAGGGTGGACGAGGGGAGGGTGGACGAGGGGAGGGTGGCCAGCGCACCAACAATACTCATATTAACGGTTCAGACAACATCACAATAAGTCAGACAAAACCTGTTATCGACTTGAGGACCCAACTTGAGGCCGCCTGTCACAGATAACTGTACCTCAGATGTCCTGTCATGTGAGTTGTGGGAGCGTGTCTCCCGGGGTTGTGGCTCCCGCTTAACAACTCTGCCACAATACATGAAGGCCACTATTGTACCACAATACACGATGGCCACTATTGTACCACAATACATGATGGCCACTATTGTAGCACAATACATGAAGGCCACTATTGTAGCACAATACATGAAGGCCACTATTGTAGCACAATACATGATGGCCACTATTGTAGCACAATACATGAAGGCCACTATTGTAGCACAATATATGAAGGCCACTATTGTAGCACAATACATGAAGGCCACTATTGTAGCACAATACATGAAGGGCACTATTGTAGCACAATACATGAAGGGCACTATTGTAGCACAATACATGAAGGCCACTATTGTAGCACAATACATGAAGGGCACTATTGTAGCACAATACATGAAGGGCACTATTGTAGCACAATACATGAAGGGCACTATTGTAGCACAATACATGAAGGGCACTATTGTAGCACAATACATGAAGGGCACTATTGTAGCACAATACATGAAGGGCACTATTGTAGCACAATACATGAAGGGCACTATTGTAGCACAATACATGAAGGGCACTATTGTAGCACAATACATGAAGGGCAGTATTGTAGCACAATACATGATGCTGTATCACAACACAGGGAGGAGGTATCCTAGATGTATCCTGGATACATGCACCGTAACTCAGTACCCGGATGGTTGAATGGTTCTAAACTCACAGGTAGGGAAGACCGTCTAAATAAAAATTTGGACACTTGTTCTGTGTTAATGCGAAGGTAAGGCAACGAGGGTGTTGTGGTTGGGTCGGTGCACTGATGTTGCAGAATTGAACCGTGATGGTCTGGCAGCGTATGTAAATCCCTGGAGCAATTCTCTGTGGCCAAACATAATTTTCCATTAATATTTATATCTGTCCAATTACCTTGGCTGGTGAGAGCTTGTCCTGAGAGAGAAACTGCCTTGTAACTTCTGCTTGAAGTTAGTAGTTGACAGTATTGCTGAACCTGTAGCCGACAGTATTGCTCCAGTTGTATTGTAGTGCTGTAATTGTAACATATTCAACAGACCTGAGAATTCCCTTGCGCCCATCACTTGAAATTGTCGTTGGGTTTCGTCCAAGAAACAAATACAAATAGTAGGTATTTTTTGTAATATTTTCTATGCCAGGATCATGTTTGGTTTGTTGATCCTGGGACCTGCTGCTCACCTCAGAGATCACTGCACTAACTCACTAAGGAACACCTACACCTCTGGACCTGCTGCTCACCTCAGAGATCACTGCACTAACTCACTAAGGAACACCTACACCTCTGGACCTGCTGCTCACCTCAGAGATCACTGCACTAACTCACTAAGGAACACCTACACCTCTGGACCTGCTGCTCACCTCAGAGATCACTGCACTAACTCACTAAGGAACACCTACACCTCTGGACCTGCTGCTCACCTCAGAGATCACTGCACTAACTCACTAAGGAACACCTACACCTCTGGACCTGCTGCTCACCTCAGAGATCACTGCACTAACTCACTAAGGAACACCTACACATCTTCTCTGTGTAACGACTTGTATAATGTGTTAGGAATAATGTTTATGTTTCTGGCTCTGTTATATACACTGAGAATAGTACTTTAGTCCTGAACATGGGGTCAGAACTATAGTTGGCTTGTTGGCTGGTCGGAAATAGGCCTCCCTCGATGATTGGCCTTGAACCCAGCACTATACCAGCCTTCTCACAGTAGTCGTGGGCAAGTACTTCACCGTAGACGGCTGCACCTGTTTACCGTTGTAGTATCTATATGCGGAATCACTCATATTACTGTAATTTTGAAGTTTTCCTACGTTAGTTCATCAATAATGAAACCACTTGAGCTAGACGGTAGAGCGACGGTCTCGCTTCATGCAGGTCGGCGTTCAATCCCCGACCCTCAAAGTGGTTGGGCACCATTCCATCCAGCCGTACCATCCCAAATCCATATCCTGACCCCTTCCCAGTGCTATATTGTCGCAATGGCTTGGCGCTTTTCCCTGATAATTACAATACCTTACCCCATCAATGGTGACAAAACGGATTTGTAAAACCCTATACAAGTGCTCCTTATGATATATATATATATATATAGCGAAGAGTTATAAGATATAATGATGAGCATTGTTGACAAAAATATATTTATGAACAAAAATGTAATATAATCAAAACAAAAATGTAAATATATATTTTCCTGTTTATTTATTTAATCAGAATAAATTATAATCAGGAATGGTTAACATCTGAAGGCCACTGAACGTCTGAACGTTGACTTTAAGCAGATTTTGTCTGAGAAAATATACGTTCTGAGGTGTTCATGGAAAGTCACAGAGAGCCCCACTAGAGAGTCCCGCTGGAGAGTCCATGTGGAGAGTCCCGCTGGCGAGTCCCACTGGAGAGTTAAGTTTTAGTTCTTTTATTCACAAAGTTTACAGTTCAGTTTCTTTTCTTAATCATCAAAGAACACAGGTGCTCCAGGCCTTATGGAACACAGGTGCTCCAGGCCTTATAGAACACAGGTGCTCCAGGCCTTATAGAGCACAGGTGCTCCAGGCCTTATGGAACACAGGTGCTCCAGGCCTTATGGAACACAGGTGCTCCAGGCCTTATAGAGCACAGGTGCTCCAGGCCTTATGGAACACAGGTGCTCCAGGCCTTATAGAACACAGGTGCTCCAGGCCTTATAGAGCACAGGTGCTCCAGGCCTTATAGAGCACAGGTGCTCCAGGCCTTATAGAACACAGGTGCTCCAGGCCTTATGGAACACAGGTGCTCCAGGCCTTATAGAACACAGGTGCTCCAGGCCTTATAGAACACAGGTGCTCCAGGCCTTATGGAACACAGGGGCTCCAGGCCTTATAGAACACAGGTGCTCCAGGCCTTATGGAACACAGGTGCTCCAGGCCTTATAGAACACAGGTGCTCCAGGCCTTATAGAGCACAGGTGCTCCAGGCCTTATAGAGCACAGGTGCTCCAGGCCTTATAGAACACAGGTGCTCCAGGCCTTATGGAACACAGGTGCTCCAGGCCTTATAGAACACAGGTGCTCCAGGCCTTATAGAGCACAGGTGCTCCAGGCCTTATAGAGCACAGGTGCTCCAGGCCTTATAGAACACAGGTGCTCCAGGCCTTATAGAACACAGGTGCTCCAGGCCTTATAGAACACAGGTGCTCCAGGCCTTATAGAACACAGGTGCTCCAGGTCTTATAGAACACAGGTGCTCCAGGCCTTATAGAACACAGGTGCTCCAGGCCTTGTAGAACACAGGTGTTCCAGGCCTTATAGAACACAGGTGCTCCAGGCCTTATAGAACACAGGTGCTCCAGGCCTTATAGAACACAGGTGCTCCAGGTATTATAGAACACAGGGGCTCCAGGCCTTATAGAACACAGGTGCTCCAGGCCTTATGGAACACAGGTGCTCCAGGCCTTATAGAACACAGGTGCTCCAGGCCTTATAGAACACAGGTGCTCCAGGCCTTATAGAACACAGGTGCTCCAGGCCTTATAGAAGACAGGTGCTCCAGGCCTTATAGAACACAGGTGCTCCAGGCCTTATAGAACACAGGTGCTCCAGGCCTTATAGAGCACAGGTGCTCCAGGCCTTATAGAACACAGGTGCTCCAGGCCTCCAGAGAGGGTCGAGGCCTCGGGTGAGTGAGCTTCAACATCAACAGAGGCAGTAGAATCATCGACAGATAAGAAGCGGAGATCAGATGACGAATAAGCTTGGTCTAGTGCAGGAGAAGTTTGCATGAGTCAGTTGAGACGTCATGTTGAGGAGGCATAGGAGCGCCTGGAGTGGGAGTGTGCAGAGGTGGTGCAGGAGCTGTAGCAGGGGAGGTGGTGCAGGAGCTGTAGCAGGGGGGGTGGTGCAGGAGCTGTATCAGGGGAGGTGGTGCAGGAGCTGTAGCAGGGGAGGTGGTGCAGGAGCTGTAGCAGGGGGGTGGTGCAGGAGCTGTAGCAGGGGAGGTGGTGCAGGAGCTGTAGCAGGGGAGGTGGTGCAGGAGCTGTAGCAGGGGAGGTGGTGCAGGAGCTGTAGCAGGGGGGGTGGTGCAGGAGCTGTAGCAGGGGAGGTGGTGCAGGAGCTGTAGCAGGGGGGGGTGGTGCAGGAGCTGTAGCAGGGGAGGTGGTGCAGGAGCTGTAGCAGGGAAGGTGGTGCAGGAGCTGTAGCAGGGGGGGTGGTGCAGGAGCTGTAGCAGGGGGGGTGGTGCAGGAGCTGTAGCAGGGGAGGTGGTGCAGGAGCTGTAGCAGGGGGGGTGGTGCAGGAGCTGTAGCAGGGGAGGTGGTGCAGGAGCTGTAGCAGGGGAGGTGGTGCAGGAGCTGTAGCAGGGGGGGTGGTGCAGGAGCTGTAGCAGGGAAGGTGGTGTAGGAGCTGTAGCAGGGGGGGTGGTGCAGGAGCTGTAGCAGGGGAGGTGGTGCAGGAGCTGTAGCAGGGGAGGTGGTGCAGGAGCTGTAGCAGGGGGCCGAGGGTGGGCGTCAGCAGGGAGGAGATCTGCCTGTGCATCTGGAGACATGGTGATGTCAGAGGCTAAAGTAGTATTAGTTGGTGAAGTCGTAGCGGTGGCAGTGGTTGAGGCTGTAGACGTGAGGAGTTCCTCGGGAACTTCAAACGTCGGTAGACCATTAGCAGCGTAGAATATGTCTAGAAGTCGTACGAATTCCTTATAGTTCGTGCCTGCATAATTTCTGCCAGACGTGTAAGTTCAGAGACGGTACTATGAATGGTGTTGGGGCCAGCTACTGGTATGGTAAAGGCTGGCTTGATGATTGGCCAGAGAGAGGTTGTGGCTGAGTCGATGATTGGTTGGCGGACTGGGAGCTAGGCCCCCATTGGCTGGCTGGCTGCATGGTAGCTCCTGCACCACCCAGAAGCTCCGGGAAGTGGGCGGCTTGCACGTTGACAGTTGTTGGTGCACTGCGAGTGGTGTTGACCCGCCTGGCGTCGGACATGTTGATTTCTGCAAGTCTTCGGGAGCACTCAGCGGAGACGCCAGTGTGTTCACCTTGACAGTGATGGCTGTGGAGAAAGTGGTTGGTGCAGTCTGTGAAGTGGTGGTTCAAGGCGCACTTGGTGCACCTTTGGTCCATTCCAATGGACCAACGCTCTTTAAGTGCTGGTCCGTTGGAATGCACTTAAGGAGCAGGTTGTGGAAGCAAACTTTATTCATAATTTTAAAACTAATCATGGTAGGGAAATGGGACCGGAGTCATTACTGTGAACAACCGATGGTTAGAAAGGCGGGATCCAGGAGTCAATGCTCGATCCTGCAGGCACAAATAGGCGAGTACAAATTGGTGAGTACACACACACACACACACACACACACACACACACATACACAGGAGGTTAATTAAGCCTTTTGAGCAACAAGACTTCCTCCCCCCCTTATTACCCCCCAACAGCCACCTGTGTGTCCTGGGGTAATTAGCCTCGCGCCTCTAAGTCATCGCTGACTTTTACCTGTAATTCACCGATTATATTTGTAAATATTTTGAACAATATCACTAAATACAAATCTGGAGGCACCTTAAGTGTATCGTATGTGCTTCAATGTATCGTATGTGCTTCAGTGTATCGTGTGTGCTTCAGTGTATCGTGTGTGCTTCAGTGTATCGTGTGTGCTTCAGTGTATCGTATGTGCTTCAGTGTATCGTGTGTGCTTCAGTGTATCGTGTGTGCTTCAGTGTATCGTATGTGCTTCAGTGTATCGTATGTGCTTCAGTGTATCGTGTGTGCTTCAGTGTATCGTGTGTGCTTCAGTGTATCGTGTGTGCTTCAGTGTATCGTGTGTGCTTCAGTGTATCGTGTGTGCTTCAGTGTATCGTATGTGCTTTAGTGTATCGTGTGTGCTTCAGTGTATCGTATGTGCTTCAGTGTATCGTGTGTGCTTCAGTGTATCGTGTGTGCTTCAGTGTATCGTGTGTGCTTCAGTGTATCATGTGTGCTTCAGTGTATCGTATGTGCTTCAGTGTATCGTGTGTGCTTCAGTGTATCGTATGTGCTTCAGTGTATCGTATGTGCTTCAGTGTATCGTGTGTGCTTCAGTGTATACGTGTGTGCTTCAGTGTATCGTGTGTGCTTCAGTGTATCGTGTGTGCTTCAGTGTATCGTGTGTGCTTCAGTGTATCGTGTGTGCTTCAGTGTATCGTATGTGCTTTAGTGTATCGTGTGTGCTTCAGTGTATCGTATGTGCTTCAGTGTATCGTGTGTGCTTCAGTGTATCGTGTGTGCTTCAGTGTATCGTGTGTGCTTCAGTGTATCATGTGTGCTTCAGTGTATCGTATGTGCTTCAGTGTATCGTGTGTGCTTCAGTGTATCGTATGTGCTTCAGTGTATCGTATGTGCTTCAGTGTATCGTGTGTGCTTGAGTGTATATGTGTGTGCTTCAGTGTATCGTATGTGCTTCAGTGTATCGTATGTGCTTCAGTGTATCGTATGTGCTTCAGTGTATCGTATGTGCTTCAGTGTATCGTATGTGCTTCAGTGTATCGTATGTGTTTAAAGAGCATAAACCTCACTTTGAAACCAATCTATTAATCGCATTATATTACACCATCAAAGTCAACCTTGAGAAGTTTCGCCAGAATAATACCCAGGCAGAGCTTAGAACAGTATGGCTGCTTACACGCTGATTCTTCTTCTTCTTCTTCTTCTTCTTCTTCTTATTATTATTATTATTATTATTTTCTACCACAGATGTAGCCACATATTTACAATCGTAAACACATATATACATTTTCTTCTGTCCTCCATGGACAGGGTTAGAGATCTGTTAAATATATAGTTCAGTGATTTATTGAACAATCAACCACAGAAGGTGATTGTAGAGCTTTTAAAATGTTAATCCAATCTAAATACCTAAATATATTGATTTACGTCTCTCTTACATAAACAGCGTTTGAGGTATGTCTTTTTACAACATAATGTGATTAATGTATGTTTACACAGATGAAGTTCTGACCAGCTTACACAAACCTTGTGTGCACATGCATACATATGTGCGTAACGTTTGCATGATCCTCCCTATCTAATATACATCCGAAAACTCTTGACCCCTGAAGGACACGAACCCGGTCAACTGGGGTCCCCATGTCCCCCAGCAGTCCAGTGCTGTAACCACTCAGCCACTGAGGGCTGTAATTACTTCCCAAAAGTATTGGGAAGTGGCGAGACCTTCAGGCACCCCAACACCCGGCAACACTCGTGGCATGACTTCCCAATACTTTTAGTCAGTCGTTGGCTAAGTGGTTACAGCCCTGGACTAGCGAGGGCATGGAGACCCTGGCTGACCAGGGTTCGAGTCCTTAACGGGTGAAGAGTTTTCGGATTGGTCGCCCGGATGGTATTACAGTGAACCCCTGGAAGAATGGCAAGCAGTTGGTATGGGACTACACGTGTGTATCCACCCTGGCTAACACCTACATTAACCTCAGTGTTGCACAACCAGGTGGCGCTGCCACCCACAGGGAAGCAGCCAAATCCCGTAAGTATAGAGAACTGGATCACCACTACAATTTTGTCCCCATTGCTTCTGAGACACTCGGCGCCTGGGGTAAAAGTGCTACCAGTTTTTTGAAGGAACTGGGTTCTAGGCTCATTGAAACAACAAGGGACCCAAGAGCTGCAAGCTTTCTTTTCCAGCGCCTCGGTGTGGCGATACAGAGGGGAAATGCGCACTGCATCCAGGGTTCCTGCCCGCCATCTGAGGAGCTGGAGGAACTCGACAACCTATGATAACCATCTTTGTAACCCATATGTAACTCCTTTTTTGTAACAAAGTTCAAATAAAGTAAATATATATGTGTACATACAAAATAATGGGGGTGGTAGGAGAAGATAATATTAGTGTTCAGTGAGAAACCACAAGGTCTCCTCTGAATACTTTTTATTTTCTTCTCCGAGGCTATGGGTCCCCACATTGGCACCAGAGGTGGTACCCTCACAAACTATATATATATGTCGTACCTAGTAGCCAGAATGCACTTCTCAGCCTACTATGCTAGGCCCGATTTGCCTAATAAGCCAAGTTTTCCTGAATAAATATATTTTCTCAAATTTTTTTCTTATGAAATGATAAAGCTAACCATTTCATTATGTAGGAGGTCATTTTTTTGTTATTGGAGATAAAATTAACGTTGATATATGACCGAACCTAACCAACCCTACCTAACCTAACCTAACCTATCTTTATAGGTTAGGTTAGGTTAGGTAGCCGAAAAAGTTAGGTTAGGTTTGGTTAGGTAGGTTAGGTAGTCAAAAAACAATTAATTCATGAAAACTTGGCTTATTAGGCAAATCGGGCCTTGCATAGTAGGCTGAGAAGTGCGTTCTGGCTACTAGGTACGACATATATATATATATATATATATATATATATATATATATATATATATATATATTGTGACGGTAAAGTGTTGGAGTGTTGATGTTCGGCAGTCCTCCAATGGCAGGTGGCAATGCCTTGTCACATTTACAGAAAAAAAAGAGACTGCTTGCCTGTTTGTCTGTGGTAAGGTAATGGGAAGACACACAAAACACAAAATATAAACAATGAAATTTTAATTACTTTAGAAAACAAGATATGAACAAAGACAATCCCTTGGCTTACGTAAAATTCAAAACATGTCAACAAACAAAACATGAATAATTGATAAATGTGAAATTTACTCTAAAACAAAATGAAGTGCATGACAATAATAATATTAATCAGGTGCTGAGAATACTGGCTAAAGCTGCCACCTCCCTTAGTACACGACAGCCAGGGCTTAGTCTACCAGAGAGAGATGTCAACTTCTAAGAGCACAGAGATATTCTGAGGAGTACGGCGTGAGCTGGCCCAGACGTCGACTCAGGTAGAGGGCGTGAGTGCAGGTGCAGGTGCGGTCGGCGATACACCAGCCAATCAGTAGCAGGCAGGCGGAGAATGGGTAGTTTGCTCGTTAACGACGGGCGGAGCCGGCGTGTCGGGTGGTGCAAGGTACGCTTTGCTTCCTGGGCAAAACGTTTGGCGATACTGGTGGACGTATCTTCAATATAGTATCTTGTACTTGTAAAATGACGTGAATGATATAGGGAAGAGCAGGCTCAATCTCTCTTGAAAGAGATTATCGTCACAACTCTCCCCCGAAGCCTGCGGATCAGGAAGAAGTTACGTCTTCATGTGGTAGAGTGATAGGTGGAGTTGCCTCTACTTCATAGACTTTGGATAGGGCGTCGGCTATGATGTTGTTAGAACCTTGATGTAGAAGATCTCCAGGTTGAAATCTTGTAGATATAAAGCCCATCGTAGAAGACGTTGGTTATTGAATTGGGCTTGATGTAAGAAGCGGAGAGGATTGTGGTCTGAGTAGATGGTGGTAGACCTAGCACCTTGTAGGTATGGAGCAAAGTGCTGTAGATTCAGGACGATGGAGAGTAGCTCCTTCTCGATAGTGCTGTAGTTCTTCTGGTGGGGTTTCAACTTGTAGCTGTAGTAGCTAACAGGTAGAACCTCCTCGCCTCGTTGCTGCATCAGGACACCCCCGATGCCGGTACCACTGGCGTCGACATGGAGGATGAAAGGCTTGGTGATATCTGGCGAGGCGAGAATAGGATTAGAACAGAGCAGGAATTTGAGTTGTTCGAAAGCAACGGTTTGCTGAATGGTCCAATTATACCGTTGCTTGGGACTGGTTAAAGTGATTAATGGTGTTGCTACCGTATTAAAATTCTTCACAAACCTACGGTAGTAGGAGGCAAGACCAAGGAAGCGCAGGACCTGCTTCCTGGTGATAGGCTGTGGATAATGCTTGATGGCTTGAGTGTTTATGTTTAACGGAGCTAGGCTGCCACTCCCTATTACATGACCCAGATAACGCACTTTACCTTTGGCAAATGTGGACTTGCCCAGGTTGATGGTGAGGCCGGCTGTCAGGAGCTTGGCGAACAGTCGTTGCAGCTGGAGCAGATGTTCGCTCCAGGTGTTGGATGCTACAACGATATCATCCAAATAGGCGTAGGTGTTATCCAAGCCCTGGATGACGCGGTTGACAGCTCTCTGAAAGATGGCCGGGGCATTACATAGTCCAAAGGGAAGGCGTTCATACCTGAAAAGTCCAAAGGGAGTGATAAAGGCAGATATTTCTTTGGCTCGCTCTGTTAAACACACTTGGTAATACCCCTTGAGCAAGTCCACTTGGGACAAGTACCTGGCATTACCAATGGCGTCAAGAATGTCATCTATCCTTGGCAAGGGGTATGCATCCTTGACAGTCACATTATTTAATTTCCGATAGTCTGTGCACAATCTAACCTTACCTTGGGGTTTTGGCACCAAGATACAGGGTGAGGCCCAGGGGGGCTCACAAGGTGTGGCCAGTCCATGATCCAGGAGGTACTGTACCTCAGCACGCATGACTTCCTTCTTGCTAGGGCTGATTCGGTAGAAGGGTTGACGAATCGGCCAGGTGTCAGGGAGCAGTTGGATGTCGTGCTGAGTTACATTACACTCTTGTGGATCATCTCGGAACAACTCCTGATGTTCCTTGAAGATTTTGATGAGAGGTGCACTATTATTGTCCTGAAAATTATTATGAAGATCAGTTAGGATTTCCGAATTGGAAAGCGCTGACTCAGTGTCAGTGCATTCGGGAGGAGAAGCAGGGAAGGTCTCACTGTGGATGTATGGACCTTTAAAGGAAGAATATGTTATCAATACAGTGGGAGGAGTACCGTTATATAGCGTCAGGAGGTTGACGTGGCACAACTGGGTCTTCCGCCGCCTATCTGGAGTCTCTAGAACGTAGTTGTGGTTGTTTCTGCACTCCTTGATGCGGTAGGGTCCTGAAAACCTGTTTTGCATGGGAGAACCTGGGATAGGGAAATAGGCCAGCACGAAGTCTCCCGGTTTAAATTTCCTTACTTTGCTGTTCTGGTCGTAATGAGTCTTCATCCTCTCCTGTGCTTTCAATAGATTATCCTTAGCAAAGTTATGCACCCTCTCTAGAATGTGTTGTAGGTTTTGAAGAAACTGGGGCACATTCTGATGCTCACTGAAGGTGGCATCACATAGAGAGTCTTTAAAAGCTTTGAGAGGAGTACGGCACTTACGTCCGTAGAGCATCTCATAAGGAGATACTCCTAGAGACTCATTGGGAAGACTTCTAAATATACACATGATTAAATCTATTTGCTTATCCCAATCCTTAGAGGTTTCATTGCAAAACTTCTTCAGGAGTGCTTTAATTGTCTGATGACTACGTTCAAGAGAACCCTGTGAAGCAGGATGATAGGGGCTGGACAATACCTGTGTGATGTTGAACTCTTCCAGTGTCCTCTTGAAGAGATCACTGGTGAAGTTAGTGCCACAGTCACTCTGAACCTCCCTTGGAAATCCATACTGGGTGAAGATCTTCAATAAGTGTTTCACCACCGTAGCAGCCGTAATGTTCTTTACTGGAACTGCTATGGGGAATCTGGTGGTAGGACACAGGATGGTTAGTATATAGGCGTTGCCAGAACTGGTCCGAGGTAAAGAACCAACACAGTCTATAATAAGTCTGTGGAAAGGTTCTGCAGGCACCTGGATGGGTGTCAGTGGTGCTCTGGGGATAGAGATGTTCGGTTTACCTGCCATCTGACATGTATGACACTGTTTGACGTACTGTTTGACGCTATTTACCATACCTGGCCAGAAGTAGTCTTGACGGATTCCGTGGTAGGTCTTGTTAAATCCGTAGTGCGAGAGTGCTCCGTGGGTCAAGTGTAGAATAGTGGGCCGCAGACTGGCAGGAATCACTAATTGTTCGACGTTGGCCCAATCGTCCTCCTCCTTCAGTTTACTGGGTCTGTATCTGCGGTAGAGCAACTCGTTCTCTAGGAAGAACCCAGAAATACTGTCAGGTTGAGTCTCAGCCTGGAAGAATAATGGTGTCAAGGTAAGATCTTCCCTCTGTAACTTACGGAACTCCAACGTGGTCAGATTCGGGGGTAGTTTCTGAGGGTCTTGAGGGACAGCGGTAGCAGTAGAGTCAGCTGGCTGTGGTCGTGCAGCTTGTGCACGGGTGGTCACTAAAACCGGAGGAGAAACTTCATCACTCTCTTGAACCTTTGCTGGAACATACTCAAAGATGGGATTATCCATTACAGAGGTACACACCTGGGGTTTGTCCATGACGATTAGGTTGGTCGGTTGCAGGTCTTCTGCCAAGTCGTTGCCCAGGAGAAGTTGCACTCCAGGCATGGGAAAAGGCTTTTCCCTGATGGCGACTTGGACTTCACCGGTCACGAAGAGACAATCCAGGTGGACTCTGGCGAGAGGATAAGGAGTGGTAGTAGTGAGGTCAGTGATGAAGACGGTTTCCCCAGTGTAGGCGATATTGGGCACAGCTGATTTCAAAATAATTGATTGAAGAGCCGCTGTGTCCCTCAAGATCTTCAGTTGGAAACGTCTCTCCGGATCTGAACCGTTGGCAGAGACAGTCCCAGTATACAGGTGTTTACTGAAGAGAGAAAGATCATTAACATGAACACCAACATTCATCACAGGCTTACCGGACTTAGGAGGAGTCTGTTTGGGTTTAGTGGATTCAGTATTACCTTTGTATTGAGACTTACCACATTTATCTATTGTATGTCCATAGAGTCTACAATACTTACAGTACAATTGCGAGCCAGCTTGATCGGTACTCACTTTCTCGTAACTGTACCACGACTTCTTACTGGAAGATGGTTCTGGTGTCAGCCGGTGGATGAGGCTGTAAGTGTCAGCCGACTTAGCACACTTTAGGTAGTCGGTCTCTTCTTTATCTGCTAAATATAAACGGACAGGAGGCGGCACACGCCTCAAGAATTCTTCAACTAGCATCAGGTTGACGAGTTCTGCAAAGGTAGAGACATGTGCTGCTTCCAGCCATTTCATAAAATATCTCCTTTTGGTATTAACAAATTCTAGAAAGGTGGTGGTACTTGCCTTTAGGTGGTCACGGAATTTTCTTCGGTAGCTTTCGGTGGAGAGAAGGTAGGCGTCCAACACTGCTTGTTTCAGAGTCTGGTAGTCATTCTCAGACGCCAAAGTACTGAGTGTAACTGCAGCTCTACCTGTGAAATGCACTCTGAGAAGGGTAGCCCATTGGTCGGCAGGCCAACTAAGTTGATTAGCAAGGGTCTCAAAGGTGATAAAAAATACGTCGACTTCTGTCTCTACAAATGGTGGCATTAACTTACTTGCATGGGAGATATTGAAACTTACAGGAAGATTGGCGGTAGCTTGCTGGCGTTGAGTGAGGTGTGTAGTTTCCAACGCGAATTCTTGTTGACGACATTCCATAGCCAGAGCAGCTTGTTGTTTGTCATGCTCGCGTTGCATCTCCAGGTGGCGTTGTTTTGCTTCAAGCTGTACTCGTTCACGCTCACGGAGTATTGCAATTTCACGTTCCTTGAGGGCGATTTCACGTTCCTGTTCTTCTTTCCTCATTGCAGCTTCTCGTTCTTTTATTTGTAGGGCTTCTTTTAGTTGTTCTCTCTCGATCTTGGCAAGTTCTAGTTTGAGTTTCAGAGCTGCCAAATCAGGTTTATCTGCAACAGAGTAAGTTTCGTGAGTTTCAGAGTCAATATTACCTTCCTCTAAGAGATAATCCAGTAACATGTTATGCAGTTCATTTTTGTTTGCTCCATGGGGAACTTCTAGTCGATACTCATGTGCAAGAGTTTGTAATTCAGTCCTCTTGGCACGACTTAAGTTCCCTATTGCACCTGCTGGATTTGCACGGAAAGCTTGGAGACGAAACATGGTGAAATTAGCAAATAAATGTACAACGAATATACTGTTGTGATATGGTGAATGTCAGAAACAGGACAACGTGGCAACTGGTACCTATCCTGTGGAATCTTTAACAATTAATGTTAATTTCAAGATGGTAAATGATTAATAAATCAAGATCGCAGGAAATCTTGTACCCGGTACTCCTGTAAGAGGATAAGGGCAAGAAAATCCTACTAAGTAAGCGAAACTGAGTTTCTAAAACAAATGAAACGTTTAATTGCCTCAAAAGTGAATTAGGTAGTCCAAGAATGTAGGCATACCTTGCCGAGTCTCTATAGGACATAAGCAAGTTTTTCCCACTGAAATGAAATATGATACTTACAGAATTAGCGAACTTTTGTGCTCTGAAAAAAGAAGGCTAATTCCCTACCTAGGTAAATATCATCATCTCTGACTGACGTGTAGGGGTGCGAGGTGTCAACTGGTGACGAGAACTGCTGCTGAGGTCCCAATTCAGCAACTAAAGTTCGTGCTAGAGGAACTATGGCCCTCTTTATCCTTATACCGTCGGATTGCAGAAGATTAGGTGCTCTTGACCCGGGGACAGACAACAGTTCCAGGGTACCAATATGATGATCTGCCGAAAATATGAGAAATATCCTAGGGACAAAAGATGGTAAACACGAGTAATAACACGGAGGGAGAGATGACCAATTAAGAGAAGGAATGCGGCCGACAGTCACCACGTAATCCAAAGTTGTCTCACACTAACCATATGCTACTCTCGGAATGCACAATACACACAGCACCATATGAAAATAAAATTGAATTTTGAAAATAGTGAAAAGCTACTGTACCAAAGCCAAGTACGCTTACCACAAATTTACAGTCTGGTACTAGTACCAGAGTGAAACTCCGTGGACGGGCCCCCATGAAATGTGACGGTAAAATGTTGGAGTGTTGATGTTCGGCAGTCCTCCAATGGCAGGTGGCAATGCCTTGTCACATTTACAGAAAAAAAGAGACTGCTTGCCTGTTTGTCTGTGGTAAGGTAATGGGAAGACACACAAAACACAAAATATAAACAATGAAATTTTAATTACTTTAGAAAACAAGATATGAACAACGACAATCCCTTGGCTTACGTAAAATTCAAAACAAGTCAACAAACAAAACATGAATAATTGATAAATATGAAATTTACTCTAAAACAAAATGAAGTGCAAGATAATAATAATATTAATCAGGTGCTGAGAATACTGGCTAAAGCTGCCACCTCCCTTAGTACACGACAGCCAGGACTTAGTCTACCAGAGAGAGATGTGAACTTCTAAGAGCACAGAGATATTCTGAGGAGTACGGCGTGAGCTAGCCCAGACGTCGACTCAGGTAGAGAGCGTGAGTGCAGGTGCAGGTGCGGTCGGCGATACACCAGCCAATCAGGAGCAGGCAGGCGGAGAATAGGTAGTTTGCTCGTTGACGACGGGTGGAGTCGGTGTGTCGGGTGGTGCAAGGTACGCTTTGCTTCCTGGGCAAAACGTTTGGCGATACTGGTGGACGTATCTTCAATATAGTATCTTGTACTTGTAAAATGATGTGAATGATATAGGGAAGAGCAGGCTCAATCTCTCTTGAAAGAGATTATTGTCACAATATGTATATATATATATATATATATATATATATATATATATATATATATATATATATATATATATATATATTATATATATATATATTGTTAAATATGACCGAAAAAGTAAGATTAATATTTCTAACACGAATTTTCTGTTTCTTATATTTCTTGTCACTGTTGATGGTTACTGAAAAATCAATCCTCCAAAATTCATTTTTATTTCTAGTCTGACGCGACACTTGAACGCGTTTCGTAAAACTTATTACATTTTCAAAGACTTTAGTTTAAACACACACAGCTATAACTGAACAGAGTTCAAACAGCTTCGATTTTATACTTGCATTTGGGTGAGGTGATATGTTACAACAGTTTTGTATGAGGTGAAAACAAACTTTCAACACAAGACAGAACACGAAACAATGGGTATAATATTTTGTAAGATAAAGGGAAGAATGGAAGTAACTGCAAATGGTCTATTGGCCCATATTTCTTGATGCTTCTAAATTGGTGCGGAGTCTTGAAGTGGGTAGAATATAGTTGTGCATTAATTGGCTGTTGATTGCTGGTGTCGACATCTTAATGTGTAGTGCCTCGCAGATATCAAGCCGCCTGCTATCGCTGTATCTATCGATGATTTCCGTGTTTTTTGTTAAGACTTCTCTGGTGTTGGTCTGGTTGTGGGAAGAGATTATATGTTCCTTAATGGAGCCCTGTTGCTTATGCATCGTTAATCGCCTGGAAAGAGATGTTGTTGTCTTGCCTATATACTGAATTCTTTGAGGCTTACAGTCCCTAAGTGGGCATTTGAAGGCATAGACGACATTGGTCTCTTTTAAAGCGTTCTGCTTTGTGTCTGGAGAGTTTCTCATGAGTAGGTTGGCCGTTTTCTTGGTTTTGTAGTAGATCGTCAATTGTATCTTCTGATTTTTTACTGTAGGGATAACGTTTCTATTAACAATATATTTCAGGACCCTTTCCTCCGTTTTAGGAGCTGTGGAAAAGAAGTTCCTGTCGATGTTACGGACCCGAGCCCAGCGTCGGAGCACGGAGCAGTGACGACAACGCCATCTGTGAGTCCGCTCCCGAAACCTCCTCCAAATGGACGACGCCATCTAGTGGTGACAGGATATGCCGGCAATAGGTGCTGGATTCCCGTCTTAATCGGCTCATGACGTAGCCGCTGCTGACCTCTGGTGAGGTGGCGCCTAGACAGCAACGCCATCTATAGAGGGAAGAGGTGGACGTTTCTGTCTAAGCTAGTAAGTGAGGTTTCCTTGTGGTCCCAGGTAGTGTCCCCAGTACTGATGACGTGTCTGGTTTCAGAGTCGACCTAGGACTGCTGTGTTGGACGTTGGGGCAGCCTACCCAAGGCAGCCAGGGTCTCCTCACCAGTCTGCTTTGAAGAAGCTGTGAGCCACCCCTAGACGAACTCTGTTGAGAGTAAAAGCCTGCCTGAGGAGTGGCAGTGTTGGGAATCGCCTTATCCGGGGTTGGCTGGTGGAAGAGACCATCCACTGGGGTGTTGTATGAGGAGAGTGACCAGCGAGTCACACGAGGTTCCTGGCTATGGCTCGCAACCCTAAGTATCGGTCGTGGAGTGGCCTATACAGCGGACCTGATCGGTACCTGCCAGCTACAGGCTGGATTGTGGTTGAAGGCCTCCACGACGAAGCACCCAGTGGGACTGTGATTTGGCTGGCCTGTGGCCAGGGTAGATTCGGGGTAGTCAGCGTGGATTCATCGTGGGCCACGGAAGAAGGAACCAGGGCCACCCAGAGTGAGCACCGTTGAGCATCCAGTGTCTTCAGAGGAAGACGCAACTGTATATATTATTGTGTAGTAATAATCCCCACGTGCGACTGTTATTTATATATATATGGTGGTGGAAAATATATCAGAAAACTGGAATATTTGTATCCCTCCCCCTTTAATTTTACTTGTATTACGGAGCTCACCCCTTGAAAGCCTCTACTAACTTGGGGCCGGATACCCATACTCTAATACCATCAGAGAAGAACCCGGTTGCGTCCCAGTAGGGCCGTAACAGTCGACTAAGACCTTTTGTTCGATGGTACCCATTTAGAAGTTCCCCAACAGGGTTCAGCATTTCTCAGCCCAGGAGGGCGGAAGCCAGTCAGTGTGGGACATTCTACAATATAATGTTCGAGGGAATACATTTTTACTTTTACAAGTGAATATGTAATTTTGAGGAAGATTATATGTGTGAAATACTGCGATAGTGCGGACCTGGTTTGAACAGCGGATAGGTAGCCAGACGGTGCGATGTGTGACCTACAAGGACCTGTGTGTCTAGCAGAGGGTAGGTACCCAGCAAGGACTAGGTGGCCAGCAGGGGATAGGTGGCCAGCAAGGGATAGGTGGCCAGCAAGGGATAGGTGACCAGCAGGTGGAGATATGCTCCTGGCGCAGAATATATCTGGAGTAGATTCACACACCTTCTACAGGACATATACTACCTTGCGACACATGTGGCAACTCCTCTAGCCTAGCCTCACCTCTAGCCTAGCCTCACTTCTAGCCTAGCCTCACTTATAGCCTAGCCTCACTTCTAGCCTAGCCTCACTTCTAGCCTAGCCTCACCTCTAGCCTAGCCTCACCTCTAGCCTAGCCTCACCTCTAGCCTAGCCTCGCCCCTCACACCTCCGTCCCGCTCTCTCTATCCAACTCGTCGTCCTAACAGAAGGTCGCATGTTGGTCGACCTAAGGCCAACAATCTACTGTTCCAATGATTATCGTCTCCCTGACAGAGACCTGTAGCACGATGCTCCACAAAGCATTCCCAGCACTGGAACAGACCAACCCTCCGTCAAGGAAGGAAATGTTAAGAGGTTAAAAAACAATCTACTGAACTTATTTCCTCCACACATCAACAAGCCCTACCTCATAATGTTGTCAAAATCGAAAAAGGTAACGAAATTGAATTTTTTCAGCACACAATGGCAGTCAAGAAGGCACAGGCTGTCGGTGAAATTAGCACATTAGAAACCACCATGGACTCAATGGATTCAACAGAATAAAGTACAATATGACAGTCTCAAGATTATATGATGGATCATTCAAGGATTCAAAAATAAAGCACAAACACTTAGAGCAGAGCTTCTCAAGGACATGATATTGTTTTACTTCAAGAAACATTTACTGGTATAAGTATCAATATTCCAGAATATCAAGGTTACCACTGCCCAATTGCACAAGGTGGCACCAGAGGCATTTTAATACTGGTAAGAAATCATATCAATGCCACAGCAATCACAGACCTGCTTGACTATGGCGAGGGCGTCGATGTTGTGAGAGTTAATCTCACAATGAGGAACACAATGCTGTCCTTCTTCACTGTATACAGGAGTCATAGAGAACACGACATGGATCTCTCTGCAATCTTTGAAATAGTAGTCACCACACCTGCTGTCATCTCGGGTGACTTCAACGTTCATAGTGAATTACTACTTGATTCACCAAGAACCGCGGCCAACGGAAGACATATTGTACACCTTTCGGATGAAGTGCTTGAAGTCAGTCCGCTTAACTCGACGGAACCAACCCACACTGGTGGAGGGAAGCTGGACCTCACGTTTGTCTCCACCAGTATTTATGAGTTGTGTCATTGGTCACTGGATCATGTTCTGACTAGTGACCACTTTGCTACAAAAACAGTTATTAATATAGCACTACCGCCCAGACCTCCAGCTCCCGAGCCCGGATGGGATTTTATCAGAGCAGATTGGACGACGTTACAAGAATCTCTCGAAACTTGGCACCAAAACTACACTCCTCTTGACGACACTGAAGATATGGAAAAAAAGATTTATTAAATACACTACATAGAGCAGCAAATCACTCCATCCCCAAGAAGAAAACAGCTACCTATCAATAAAAGAACATTGGTATTACTGTGATAGGATCAAAGAACTACGTAACAGACTAAATTGTGCACGAAAGAGATTCAGAAGTGATAGAACTGAAGCTAATATAGGACTTCTTAGAGCTGTCCAAGATCATGTGCATGAAGAAACAACAAAAAATCAAAGAAGAAAAACGGTTCGAGTGGTGTGCCAAGCTAAATCAGCACACATCCTTGGGCGACATCTGGAGGCAGATCAACAGGGTCGAAGGAAAATTGCCTCCTGCTCCGCTCCATCATGTTCATCCAGAGCAAGAAGCAGAGAGATTAGCAAATATCTTTGCTTCAAGAGCCAGTTCCACTCAACTTCCTCAAGCAACTCTGACTCACCAACAAAGACTTCAAGCAGCAAGATGGTAAAAAATAGACGATACTTTAGCCTTACCTGACGAACTTGACCAACCTTTCAATCTGAAAGAACTCAGAAGTGCTACAAAGAAAACTAAAAATACAGCTCCAGGCGAGGACAAAATCACTTACAACAAGCTGGCCAAGCTAGGAGAAAAAGGGTGAAGAAGCCTTCTTGAATCTCATCAGTATGGGTGACAAGAACCCGACCACTCTCTTGGAACAGTGCAATTATAGTTCCCATTCCAAAACCTAAAGACCCAGGAAATCCAAGACCAATTACATTAACATTAATTAAATCATTAACAAGCTGTCTGGCCAAAACTGCAGAAAGAATGGCTCTTAATCAAATTGAATGGAAAGCCAATCCACTGCACCAAAATATGTTTGCTTACAGAAAAGGTGTTGGAGCCACAGAATGCCTCACCTCCCGCCTGGATCAAATCAATGACAAACCAGGAATCCTTATTTTTCTGGTCCATGTAAAAGCCTTTGAGCTAGCCAATACTCCAGCTACACTGTGCTGCCTTGTGGATAAGGAAATCAAAGGACACGCTCTTGCCTTTGCCAAAGGAAGCCTGCTTAGCCGAGAAGTTACTGTCAAATTCCTAGGAAAAACATCCTCCTCAAAGAGGCTGGAAAATAGAACTCCACAGGGAGGAATACTAAGCCCCTTCCTCTTCAACTGTCTCATGGAACAATTCATGAAGCTCAAATTACAAAAAATCCAAACTGTTTAACTATGCAAACGACTTTGTGGTCATTATCGATTGCAACGGCGCCAGGAACCATGCATAAAATTGCCTAGACATCATTAACAGTGAAGTGGAACGCATAGCAGTGAAAATAAACCGCAATAAAATCAAAGCAATGACCGTTAAAATGAGAACTCAAGACATCAGTCTTGCAATTCAAGGACACGAAATTCAGTAGCTTACCTCTTTTTAATACCTTGGAGTCATAAGAGTCATTTGAAATTCACTCAAGAAAATGAATATCTTCTGCAACGTTGCAAAGCCAGACACTCATCTTTGTGCTCCCTGACAAGTCTTAAGAGATGGTGCAACTCTACCAGTACTCAATATGTTCTACGTTCAAGTAGTTAGGTCACTCATTGACTATGCTGCTCCTGCTCTTACATTCCTATGATAACCAATGGGAGAAACTGAAAGTGTCACAAAATGATGCTCTCAGAACAATCCTGGGAGCACCTATGTGGAAGTAACGTGAGAATCTAAGAATGGAAACCAACTTACCAGTCTTAGAAAACAGGATCAAACAATAAATAGCCATAACAGCAAAACTTGTCGGAATCACCGCCAGACTGTCAGTCAAAGACAGCATATGCAGATCGTTTCACAGAAACCTTCAATATCGAACAAGTGCATGGACGGATAATCTGGTCAAGATTCTAGAAAAAGTGGACTTGAAACTGACCATTAGAAACAAAGATGATAGCACATATCAACACTTTCGGCAGCCTCCTCCATGGGAAGAATCGAGTCAAAAGATAATCGTTGAAGGATTACCAATACAAAAATCAGCATGTGACTCGCAGAGGCTCAAAGCAGTTATAGAACAACAAATGAAAACTATCTCAAGACCAACAACCACTCAAATCTTCATAGACGTATCAGTTGATCAAGAAAGAGGTTCTGCTGGGGCAGCAGTTTACACTACCAACCATGAAGCTTACTGGAGCATGAACAGTGGGTGTTCAACAGTGCAAACAGAATTATATGTAGTGAGAGAGGCCATCAGTTATGCAACTGAGAATAATTTACAAGATATCATCCTTCATACCGACTCTGAACCTTCGCTGCAGGCATTGTTATCCAGCCAGCACAAATATAATGTACAACTCATCCCATAATTCCTTCATGCAGGAATGAAAGCACACAATCTAGGGCTGTCAATCACCCTATATTGGATACCAAGTCACATTGGTGAAGATGGTAATGAAAAGCCAGACTCACTAGCAAAAGCTGCCACTGCTCTACCTGTTGAACAGGTTAAAATACCTGCAATTTCTCACAGATTAAGGAGCAAATCAAGAAGAGATAAGAGATATCGTAGAAGGGAAGGGGAAAGCGCCAAGCCCTTAAGACTATATAGCACTTGGAAGGGGTCAGGATAAGGATTTGGGATGGGATGGGGGGAAGGAATGGTGCCCAACCACTTGGACGGTCGGGGATTGAACGCCGACCTGTAAGAAAATACTACCCAACTATCAAAAGTCGCCACAGAGCCAAAGTACAGGAAAGCAGAGCCACTGCGATGTGGTACGAGCAAGCCACTGGGTACTACTCTTTCAAGCCTGGCAAAAAAATATCCAGAGACATTGCAGTAGCCACACACAGACTCAGACATGGCTACAAGTGCTGCTGGGAGGTAATAAACCTAATACATAAAGAGTGTCATAGCTGTGGAACAAAACCAGAAATGCCACTATTACATTACTTACTGGAATGTGAAGCAACTGAAGCCCTGCACATCACACTCAACATTCATCCAACCACAACAGCTGTATTAAACGCAAAATTCACAGCGACTACAATGGTCAGAAAAGCAGTTGAAGAATGGGACACAGTAGTGAACACTCTGCATCTATATCCGCCAAGATAATCTTAATAAAACAAAAGACTAAAATGTTAAAACAGAAGTGGAAAAGAAACGGGAGAAAAGGAAGAAAAATTATTTCCATATAAAACTCTGACCCAAATATCACATTAACAACGTTATCGCGAATAACTGAACTCCATTACGGGCTCAGTTGTCGTGCTACATGGACATTGTCGTACTAGAAAATGGCAGCGGCTCGCGAAATTGACATACTGTCCCGTTTTCTGTTTTGGGTCCTCAGGTAGGTTAGGATAAGGGAACTTTAATACAACAGTTTATTGATGTTGGGAAACCTTAGGAGGACGAGCTGGTTTATCAGTTATCAAGATTCAAATTCAGTATAAATATTGGTCATCATCAGTGATAAAATAACAGAGTAGAGGTGACTCAAAGATAAGGTATCAATGACATTTAATGACAAGAAAACACTTATCATTCAGAAAGTGTAACAGCCTAGACAAAATTAGACACTAGGCGCTCGTGGCTCACTTAACCGCAATGTGCACATGACTACAGTGTACTCGCTCTTGAGTGTCACTAAACCAAATTCTGAGCAGCAACTTGAGACAAAAGTTAGTGAGGCTGAGTACAATAATGCTGTATGTTAACTGTAACCTCACATTACATATAATACTTCACACCAATATCTCGAGTCGTAACTAGGCTATGACAATCAACTTTGAATTCCACCAAACTCGAATATTTTCACAGATATATCTTGAGATGATTTCGGGGCTTGGTGTCCTAGCGGCCCGGTCCTCGACCAGGCTTCCATCCCCAGGAAGCAGCTCGTAGCTGTCTAACTTCCAGGTACCTATTTACTGGTAGGTAACAGGGGCATCAGGGTGAAAGAAACATTTCGCCCATTTGTCTCCGCCTCCACCGGGGATCGAACCCGGAACGTCAGGACTACGAATCCGAAGCGCTGTCTACTCAGCTGTCAGGCGCCCAGGTAAACACAATTACGAAAATAATTCATATAATATTAGCACAGTTAAGTATACAAATGACCTAATATCACTCCTATGAAGGACACTAACTCTGGGGTTCGTCGGGGAGTTACTATCGGAGTCCTTCTTGCATGCAAGCGGCCACAACCTGCAACTGGTGACTGCATCTCTCTATGTAGCACTTGATGGCGTGGCTCTGTAATCTCGCCCAGAGAAATGCTGCAATGTTCCTTATCCTGGACGGCCGGATAACATGGAGCACAATGGGAGGTAGACCTGTCATTGTCCCCACACGAGTAGATGGTAGTGGAGCATATGGTCGTAGGAGTACGTCATATAGGTAGATGATGAGTAGTGTGGATCAGTAACACTCCAGGGGTTGATCTAGTCTACTTGCTGACTAGAGGTAGACCGGATCACATGGATGACTGGCTGACAACTGCGAGTAACTGGCGTGTCAACTGGCACCCTCCCAGGCCCTCTATGCAACACTGTGTTGTTGCAGATCATGTTGCTCTTCCTCCTAGCTAACGCTCCACACGTCACTGGTATCTAGTAGCTCTACCTAGCTCGTCCCTTAACATGAATGTCACTGTACACTGTCTGTGCCACACTGACACAGTGTACAGTGTGGCAGTAAGTACTGCACATTTCTCCTTCACAGCTCACTGCACTGTTCTTCACTGGCTAATAATGTCACTGGATGTTCACTTGGCATCATTTACCTGCACTTTCCTTACCCTCCAGCCTCTTCCGGTCTGGGGCTGCTGCTTCCTCGTCATCGTTGATAGTTCAGCAGTATCAGGCTGTGTTGTATCAGGCTGTGTTGTATTAGGCTGTGTTGTATTAGGCTGTGTTGTATTAGGCTGTTTTGTATTAGGCTGTTTTGTATTAGGCTGTTTTGTATTAGGCTGTGTTGTATCAGGCTGTGTTGTATTAGGCTGTGTTGTATTAGGCTGTGTTGTATCAGGCTGTGTTGTATTAGGCTGTGTTGTATTAGGCTGTGTTGTATTAGGCTGTGTTGTATTAGGCTGTGTTGTATTAGGCTGTTTTGTATTAGGCTGTTTTGTATTAGGCTGTGTTGTATCAGGCTGTGTTGTATTAGGCTGTGTTGTATTAGGCTGTGTTGTATTAGGCTGTTTTGTATTAGGCTGTTTTGTATTAGGCTGTGTTGTATTAGGCTGTGAAGAAGTTCTACAAAACTCCGCACTAAAGAGCGCGCAGAGTTTCATAGAGCGCCGTGACCTGAGCTGCTCACTGCTCAAATGACGGAGCCAATGCAGCCATTTTCTGAAAATTAGTTGATAGATAAACCCCTTTCCCAGAGTGTCCTGAAAACATCAATTTCTTCTAAACCGTTCAACTTGCAAACTTCGTGTTTGACCTGAAATGGTCTCCTGGGCCGTCATGTGTATACGAGTGGTGGGGAAATGGCTCTTGAAGTGCTCATCAAAATATTATGATGATACAACATTCGTAGAAGATTCGGATGACGGTGTAGCCTCTACGACCCTCAAAGGTAGTGAAGATGGAATTTTTTGAAAATATAGAGCACGTTTCCCTGTTGCGATGATTTATCATGCAAGAAACTCTTTCACGAGACTAAATTTAACCTTTAAATAGCTTACATTTCGGACAACAAGTTGATTGTTTTGTAAAAAATACAAAAGAAAATTTTTTTTTATCCTCTGGTGGGTGAAATTTCAATGAAAACTATCAGTTTTGTGGACCGCACATTTCACTGCAATAAAAACCAGAGCGCCTGGCCACCTGGCACAATGACAGCGATGGACACAATAAAATGTAACTTTTTCACTGCGCTCCTGCAGTGAAAAAGTCGCTTAAACGACTTACGCTGCGTGTCCTGAGAGCACCGATATATCAGCCGACATTTTGACATTAAAAGAGTGCTCGCAGTGCAATTATTATATAGTGCAAATTTATTCATTCTATTATTTTTGTTAATATATTCAATGTCAATATGCGGGGCGGCGTTGTAAAACAATTCCCAATATACAGAGACAACATTGTTACCAGAGAAAAATGTAATAAACTGAGCAGAGCTGGTCAATGTTGGTATACGTATACACTCCCATGTTGGTATACGTATACACTCCCATGTTGGTATACGTATACACTCCCATGTTGGTATATGTATACACTCCCATGTTGGTATATGTATACACTCCCATGTTGGTATATGTATACACTCCCATGTTGGTATACGTATACACTCCCATGTTGGTATATGTATACACTCCCATGTTGGTATATGTATACACTCCCATGTTGGTATATGTATACACTCCCATGTTGGTATACGTATACACTCCCATGTTGGTATATGTATACACTCCCATGTTGGTATATGTATACACTCCCATGTTGGTATATGTATACACTCCCATGTTGGTATACGTATACACTCCCATGTTGGTATATGTATACACTCCCATGTTGGTATATGTATACACTCCCATGTTGGTATATGTATACACTCCCATGTTGGTATATGTATACACTCCCATGTTGGTATACGTATACACTCCCATGTTGGTATATGTATACACTCCCATGTTGGTATATGTATACACTCCCATGTTGGTATATGTATACACTCCCATGTTGGTATATGTATACACTCCCATGTTGGTATACGTATACACTCCCATGTTGGTATATGTATACACTCCCATGTTGGTATATGTATACACTCCCATGTTGGTATATGTATACACTCCCATGTTGGTATATGTATACACTCCCATGTTGGTATATGTATACACTCCCATGTTGGTATATGTATACACTCCCATGTTGGTATACGTATACACTCCCATGTTGGTATACATATACACTCCCATGTTGGTATATGTATACACTCCCATGTTGGTATATGTATACACTCCCATGTTGGTATATGTATACACTCCCATGTTGGTATACGTATACACTCCCATGTTGGTATACGTATACACTCCCATGTTGGTATACGTATACACTCCCATGTTGGTATACGTATACACTCCCATGTTGGTATACGTATACACTCCCATGTTGGTATATGTATACACTCCCATGTTGGTATATGTATACACTCCCATGTTGGTATACGTATACACTCCCATGTTGGTATATGTATACACTCCCATGTTGGTATACGTATACACTCCCATGTTGGTATACGTATACACTCCCATGTTGGTATACATATACACTCCCATGTTGGTATACGTATACACTCCTATGTTGGTATATGTATACACTCCTATGTTGGTATACGTATACACTCCCATGTTGGTATACGTATACACTCCCATGTTGGTATATGTATACACTCCCATGTTGGTATACATATACACTCCCATGTTGGTATACGTATACACTCCCATGTTGGTATACGTATACACTCCTATGTTGGTATATGTATACACTCCTATGTTGGTATACGTATACACTCCCATGTTGGTATACGTATACACTCCCATGTTGGTATATGTATACACTCCCATGTTGGTATACGTATACACTCCTATGTTGGTATATGTATACACTCCTATGTTGGTATACGTATACACTCCCATGTTGGTATACGTATACACTTCCATGTTGCTATACATATACACTTCCATGTTGCTATACATATGCACTTCCATGTTGCTATACATATGCACTTCCATGTTGCTATACATATACACTTCCATGTTGCTATACATATACACTTCCATGTTGCTATACATATACACTTCCATGTTGCTATACATATACACTCCCATGTTGGTATACATATACACTTCCATGTTGCTATACATATACACTTCCATGTTGCTATACATATACACTTCCATGTTGCTATACATATACACTTCCATGTTGCTATACATATACACTCCCATGTTGCTATACATATACACTTCCATGTTGCTATACATATACACTCCCATGTTGGTATACATATACACTTCCATGTTGCTATACATATACACTTCCATGTTGCTATACATATACACTTCCATGTTGCTATACATATACACTTCCATGTTGCTATACATATACACTTCCATGTTGCTATACATATACACTTCCATGTTGCTATACATATACACTTCCATGTTGCTATACATATACACTTCCATGTTGCTATACATATACACTTCCATGTTGCTATACATATACACTCCCATGTTGGTATACATATACACTCCCATGTTGGTATACATATACACTTCCATGTTGCTATACATATACACTTCCATGTTGCTATACATATACACTTCCATGTTGCTATACATATACACTTCCATGTTGCTATACATATACACTTCCATGTTGCTATACATATACACTTCCATGTTGCTATACATATACACTTCCATGTTGCTATACATATACACTCCCATGTTGGTATACATATACACTCCCATGTTGGTATACATATACACTTCCATGTTGCTATACATATACACTTCCATGTTGCTATACATATACACTTCCATGTTGCTATACATATACACTTCCATGTTGCTATACATATACACTTCCATGTTGCTATACATATACACTTCCATGTTGCTATACATATACACTTCCATGTTGGTATACATATACACTCCGATGTTGCTATACATATACATTCCCATACCAAACATTACGACCGTTTACGACTCATGAAAATCTATGGAAAACGAGCAATGCTTGAAGGGAATTAATGTAATACTGTACGTAGATATATGACACTATATATATATATATATATATATATATATATATATATATATATATATATATATATATATATATATATATATATATAACATACACTATAATATATAACTTATATTATACACTTCCATATATATATATATGAGTATATATATACGTGTCATATATCTACGTACAGTATTACATTAATTCCCTTCAAGCATTGCTCGTTTTCCATAGATTTTCATGAGTCGTAAACGGTCGTAATGTTTGGTATGGGAATGTATATGTATAGCAACATCGGAGTGTATATGTATATATATATATATATATATATATATATATATATATATATATATATATATATATATATATATATATATATATATATATATATATATATATATATATATATTGTTGTATACTTAACTCTCGTGTTTAGGAGAGTTGTGCCTTATATATATATATATATATATATATATATATATATATATATATATATATATATATATATATATATATATATATATATATATATATATATGTATATATATATATATATATATATATATATATATATATATATATATATATATATATATATATATATATATGGCATGTATATATATATAGCACATATACATTTGGTATATATCTGGCCGCGACCTGACGCGTTGACATTATCCCATATTATATAAACATTATACAACTTGGGTAGTAGTTCAGTATACATAAATGTATACCTACCATACTGGTGGTAAGTCAACATGTAGCAACGCAATTGTTTATGTATACTAACCCTATCATATATCAACAAATGGTCCAGCTGGGACCGCACCATCGTGGATAAAGAAGATACAGATATGCAGGAAAGAGGAAAAATAGCCAGAGTCTGGTGTTGCAAATGTCTGCAACAGGCGCACGTCTTGCCTTCAAGCACCGCTGTTTTGCAATAGGTTCTCCTCCTTCTTTCACAGTTAAACACTTTATATATATATGTAATAATAATAGACTTTTTTATACCCTAACATATGTGCATGTTTGGCATATATGCAGAATAAGATACATGAAGGTTGCAATGATCTACACTACAGGCAATGCAAAGGAAAGGATGCAAAATACAACGATGACAAGGATTGCATTAAGACGAGCTTAGCCTCCACCAAGTGTCCAGCAGAAAGAGAGCCTCTACCTAGTGTCCAGCAGAAAAAGAGCTTCTACTAAGTGTCCAGCAGAAAGAGAGCCTCTTATTTCTAATGTTTCCTTCTGGTGGACCACACGGAATTACCCTCCCCGTGCAGTCGTCACGCCCCTGGACGACGGGCAGACAACTAGCGTGGGACTAAACATATGTGTTCACTTTGCCAGACAGTTGCGTTTAGTTACCTTATTACATTACATTGTCGCTCAGAAATCAACTCGCTAAATTGTTGCTGTAATATTTTCACATTTACACTTTAGGTTTATCTACAGGAATCCTTATACCTTCGGCTTTTATTTTGAATTTTAAAGAGAGACTTTCTATTCCTGTATATTCCAGTAGCGTTTACGTCAACACACGTTACATATAGGATGGTTATATTGTCCACGAGCACATGTGTTGATTAATTAGCTTAGTGTTGAGTGTCAAGTTGGTACGTTGTAGAGTGTTGGGCACATTAATTATGGTTGGCGCCTTGTGTCTCTCCTGACCCCACTGCTGTCTCTCCTGACCCCACTGCTGTCTCTCCTGACCCCACTACCGTCTCTCCTGACCCCACTACTGTCTCTCCTGACCCCACTACTGTCTCTCCTGACCCCACTACCGTCTCTCCTGACCCCACTACCGTCTCTCCTGACCCCACTACTGTCTCTCCTGACCCCACTACTGTCTCTCCTGACCCCACTACTGTCTCTCCTGACCCTACTACCGTCTCTCCTGACCCCACTACCGTCTCTCCTGACCCCACTACTGTCTCTCCTGACCCCACTACTGTCTCTCCTGACCCCACTACTGTCTCTCCTGACCCCACTACTGTCTCTCCTGACCCCACTACCGTCTCTCCTGACCCCACTACTGTCTCTCCTGACCCCACTACCGTCTCTCCTGACCCCACTACCGTCTCTCCTGACCCCACTACTGTCTCTCCTGACCCCACTACTGTCTCTCCTGACCCCACTACTGTCTCTCCTGACCCCACTACCGTCTCTCCTGACCCCACTGCTGTCTCTCCTGACCCCACTACTGTCTCTCCTGACCCCACTACTGTCTCTCCTGACCCCACTACCGTCTCTCCTGACCCCACTACTGTCTCTCCTGACCCCACTACCGTCTCTCCTGACCCCACTACTGTCTCTCCTGACCCCACTACTGTCTCTCCTGAACCCACTACCGTCTCTCCTGACCCCACTACTGTCTCTCCTGACCCCACTACTGTCTCTCCTGACCCCACTACTGTCTCTCCTGACCCCACTGCTGTCTCTCCTGAACCCCACTACTGTCTCTCCTGACCCCACTACTGTCTCTCCTGACCCCACTACTGTCTCTCCTGACCCCACTACCGTCTCTCCTGACCCCACTACTGTCTCTCCTGACCCCACTACTGTCTCTCCTGACCCCACTACCGTCTCTCCTGACCCCACTACCGTCTCTCCTGACCCCACTACTGTCTCTCCTGACCCCACTACCGTCTCTCCTGACCCCACTACTGTCTCTCCTGACCCCACTACCGTCTCTCCTGACCCCACTACCGTCTCTCCTGACCCCACTACCGTCTCCCCTGACCCCACTACCGTCTCTCCTGACCCCACTACTGTCTCTCCTGACCCCACTACCGTCTCTCCTGACCCCACTACCGTCTCTCCTGACCACACTACTGTCTCTCCTGACCCCACTACTGTCTCTCCTGACCCCACTACCGTCTCTCCTGACCCCACTACCGTCTCCCCTGACCCCACTACCGTCTCTACTGACCCCAGTACCGTCTCTCCTGACCCCACTACCGTCTCTGCTGACCCCACTACCGTCTCTCCTGACCCCACTACCGTCTCTACTGACCCCAGTACCGTCTCTCCTGACCCCACTGCCATCTCTCCTGACCCCACTACCGTCTCTGCTGACCCCACTACCGTCTCTGCTGACCCCACTACTGTCTCTCCTGACCCCACTACCGTCTCTCCTGACCCCACTACCGTCTCTCCTGACCCCACTACCGTCTCTCCTGACCCCCACTACCGTCTATCCTGACCCCACTACTGTCTCTGCTGACCCCACTACTGTCTCTCCTGACCCCCACTACCGTCTGTCCTGACCCCACTACCGTCTCTCCTGACCCCACTACTGTCTCTCCTGACCCCACTACCGTCTCTCCTGACCCCACTACCGTCTCTCCTGACCCCCACTACCGTCTGTCCTGACCCCACTACTGTCTCTGCTGACCCCACTACCATCTCTCCTGACCCCCACTACCGTCTGTCCTGACCCCACTACCGTCTCTCCTGACCCCACTACCGTCTCTACTGACCCCACTACCGTCTCTACTGACCCCACTACTGTCTCTGCTGACCCCACTACTGTCTCTCCTGACCCCACTACCGTCTCTGCTGACCCCACTACCGTCTCTCCTGACCCCACTACCGTCTCTCCTGACCCCACTACTGTCTCGGCTGACCCCACTACCGTCTCTGCTGACCCCACTGCTGTCTCTCCTGACCCCACTGCTGTGTGTCCTGACCCCACTACTGTCTCTCCTGACCCCACTACTGTCTCTCCTGACCCCACTACTGTCTCTGCTGACCCCACTATCGTCTCTGCTGACCCCACTGCTGTCTCTCCTGACCCCACTGCTGTGTGTCCTGACCCCACTACTGTCTCTCCTGACCCCACTACTGTCTCTGCTGACCCCACTATCGTCTCTGCTGACCCCACTGCTGTCTCTCCTGACCCCACTGCTGTGTGTCCTGACCCCACTACTGTCTCTCCTGACCCCACTACTGTCTCTGCTGACCCCACTACCGTCTCTGCTGACCCCACTGCTGTCTCTCCTGACCCCACTGCTGTGTGTCCTGACCCCACTACTGTCTCTCCTGACCCCACTACCATCTCTCCTGACCCCACTACCGTCTCTCCTGACCCCACTGCTGTCTCTGCTGACCCCACTACCATCTCTGCTGACCCCACTGCTGTCTCTCCTGACCCCACTGCTGTGTGTCCTGACCCCACTACTGTCTCTCCTGACCCCACTACCGTCTCTCCTGACCCCACTGCTGTCTCTGCTGACCCCACTACCATCTCTGCTGACCCCACTGCTGTCTCTCCTGACCCCACTGCTGTGTGTCCTGACCCCACTACTGTCTCTCCTGACCCCACTACTGTCTCTCCTGACCCCACTACCGTCTCTCCTGACCCCACTACTGTCTCTCCTGACCCCACTACTGTCTCTCCTGACCCCACTACCGTCTCTCCTGACCCCACTACTGTCTCTCCTGACCCCACTAGTGTCTCTCCTGACCCCACTACTGTCTCTCCTGACCCCCACTACCGTCTCTCCTGACCCCACTACCGTCTCTCCTGACCCCCACTACCGTCTGTCCTGACCCCACTACTGTCTCTGCTGACCCCACTACTGTCTCTCCTGACCCCACTACTGTCTCTCCTGACCCCACTACTGTCTCTCCTGACCCCACTACCGTCTCTCCTGACCCCACTACTGTCTCTCCTGACCCCACTACTGTCTCTCCTGACCCCACCACTGTCTCTCCTGACCCCACTACCGTCTCTCCTGACCCCACTACTGTCTCTCCTGACCCCACTACTGTCTCTCCTGACCCCACTACCGTCTCTGCTGACCCCACTAGTGTCTCTCCTGACCCCACTACTGTCTCTCCTGACCCCACTACTGTCTCTCCTGACCCCACTACTGTCTCTCCTGACCCCACTACCGTCTCTCCTGACCCCACTAGTGTCTCTCCTGACCCCACTACTGTCTCTCCTGACCCCACTACCGTCTCTGCTGACCCCACTAGTGTCTCTCCTGACCCCACTACCGTCTGTCCTGACCCCACTACCGTCTCTCCTGACCCCACTACTGTCTCTCCTGACCCCACTACCGTCTCTCCTGACCCCACTACCGTCTCTCCTGACCCCACTACTGTCTCTGCTGACCCCACTACCGTCTCTGCTGACCCCACTACCATCTCTGCTGACCCCACTACCGTCTCTCCTGACCCCACTACCGTCTCTCCTGACCCCACTACTGTCTCTCCTGACCCCACTACCGTCTCTGCTGACCCCACTACCATCTCTGCTGACCCCACTACCATCTCTGCTGACCCCACTGCTGTCTCTCCTGACCCCACTGCTGTGTGTCCTAACCCCACTACTGTCTCTCCTGACCCCACTACTGTCTCTGCTTACCCCACTACCGTCTGTCCTGACCCCACTGACGACATTGCTGACCCCCACTACCGTCTCTGCTGACCCCACTACCGTCTCTGCTGACCCCACTAGTGTCTGTCCTGACCCCACTACAGTCTGTCCTGACCCCACTACCGTCTGTCCTGACCCCACTGACGACATTGCTGACCCCACTACAGTCTCTCCTGACCCCACTACCGTCTGTCCTGACCCCACTACCGTCTGTCCTGACCCCACTACCATCTCTCCTGACCCCACTACCGTCCCCCCTGACCCCACTACCGTCTCCCCTGACCCCACTACCGTCTCCCCTGACCCCACTACAGTCTCTCCTGACCCCACTACCGTCTGTCCTGACCCCACTACAGTCTGTCCTGACCCCACTACAGTCTGTCCTGACCCCACTACCGTCTCCCCTGACCCCTCTACCGTCTCTCCTGACCCCACTACCGTCTCCCCTGGCCCCACTACCGTCTCTCCTGACCCCACTACCGTCTCTCCTGACCCCACTACCGTCTCCCCTGACCCCACTACAGTCTCTCCTGACCCCACTACCGTCTGTCCTGACCCCACTACAGTCTGTCCTGACCCCACTACCGTCTCCCCTGACCCCGCTACCGTCTCTCCTGACCCCACTACCGTCTCCCCTGGCCCCACTACTAACTGTGCTCCATACCGTCACCATACTGGACCATCTACCTCTAACACCACACAAAAGAACGCCGTGCTTGAGGCACAGCCTGCAGGGTCCTCGGTACTAATGGCTGCTCCACCTGCCCTCTGCTATAGTGGAGAGAGACTCACTCTACCTAATTATTGAAATGCGGATAGCCGACGCCCTAGATTTTCGTTTTACCCGAAAACGAATTAAAATTAATTCAGTATTACAGATAAATGATATGGGAGTGTTGAGGGAGAGGCGGAGAAGAGAGGTGAAAGATGGGGAAGGGAGAGGGGAAGCTGGGGATATTCCCAGGGCGCAGCCTGGCTCTTCCCCTTCCCTCTAGTCTATATCTTAAAATACAATATTTGGGTGTTTACCTGGTTAATGTTGGTGGCATTATATTTGGGGTTAACCTTACATTATTTGACACGAGGAGTGATGACTTTATGGGGCGACTCTTAAGGCGGTCTGGGTCGGCCCCTATGCCATCCTTAAGGTGGCATCGGTCTTCCTACACACCCGCCACCCAGAAAGGCTGTACCTGTACCGCCTTTCTCAGGTACCTGTCATGTTGAGATAATTCCTAGCTCAAACAGGTACTCAAAGCTCAATACACTGTGATCACTCATTCCCAATGGTGCTTCCAACTTAACTTCCCTTATATCCGACTCATTTAGGATAAATATCAGATCAAGCAAAGCTGGTTCATCCTCTCCTCTCATTCTTGTCGGTCCCTAGAAAATAGAAACACAGAAATAACATCACATGAGACCAGAAGACATGGCAGGATGTGCAGAATACCCCCGTTGAAAAGCAGAGGTGCAACAGGTACTCTGAGAGAGAACTCTATCAACATCAGAGTCCCGAGACTGTTCAATACGCTTCCACTACACATAAGGGGCATAACTGGCCGACCCCTCACAGTGTTCAGGAGAGAACTGGATAAGCACCTCCAAAGGATACCTGATCAACCAGGCTGTGACTCATACGTCAGGCTGCGAGCAGCCGCATCCAACAGCCTGGTTGATCAGTCCGGCAACCAGGAGGCCTGGTCGACGACCGGGCCGCGGGGATGCTAAGCCCCGGAAGCACCTCAAGTTAACCTCAAGGTAACCTCCCTTGACGTGTTGACTTAGAAAGTTTCTTGTTGCCACGTCCAGCAGCTTAGATCTCCATGTGTCTGGTCCTCCATGTGGGTCTCTGTTTTCCCAGTCTATCTTCCTGTGGTTGAAATCTTCCATGATTAGTAGCCTGGATCCGTTCCTGCTAGCCACAGAAGCTGCTCTCTCTATTATATTGATGGTGGCCATGTTGTTTCTATCATATTCCTGTCTGGGTCTTCTGTCGTTTGGTGGGGGGTTATATATGACTACTACTATAATTTTCTGTCCTCCAGTTTCTTTGGTGCCTGATATGTAGTCACTGAAACCTTCACAACTCTGATTAACCATCTCTTCACTTCAACCTTTTCTTATCAGCAAAGCTACACCACCTCCTCCTCCTCTCCCTTCTCTCTCTTTCCCTTGTGTGTGTGTGTGTGTGTGTGTGTGTGTGTGTGTGTGTGTGTGTGTGTGTGTGTGTGTGTGTGTGTGTGTGTGTCACCCAGCAGTAACCGGGAACCTGGATGTAGACCAAATGGTCGGTCGTTTTCCAGAACAATATATATTGTAGGCCAAATCTGACCATAAGGTATAGGAAGGAATGCTCTTAGCCAGCTGACAATAGGCGCCGGACCTCATACCTCCAGGTATAAGGTAGACATACCTTATACTGGTTGGTATAAGGTATACCATATACCTTAAAAATGAGGGACCACTGTATGTGAGAGTAAGGACTACGATACACAGGAATAAGTGAGATCAGGAAAGGTCAAGGACAGGTATAAGTGACAGTAGGGAAGGTGTAAGGCAGGTATAAGTAAGAGTAAGGTCGACCTACTGCAAGTCTTAGGGAGAATTAGAAGCAGGTAGATCTTCCTACAACAAGTAATTCCCTGGTAACCACAGAGGCAGGTTGCTGCTGTAGAATAATGTATCAACAACTTCGTCTCTCTGGATATTTCTGAAGTATTGACACACCAATTCATATATTTTTCTCCCACAAGATTGCTTTATGAAATGGAAACTGTCATATTGGACGGTAGCTCTATTAACTGTGCCGTAAACTGTCATTTTTTGGTACAGTTCCGTTCCCACTGGGATTACTGTGAGGTACCTGTCATGTTGTGTAGTGGTACTGTGAGGTACCTGTCATGTTGTGTAGTGGTACTGTGAGGTACCTGTCATGTTGTGTAGTGGTACTGTGAGGTACCTGTCATGTTGTGTAGTGGTACTGTGAGGTACCTGTCATGTTGTGTAGTGGTACTGTGAGGTACCTGTCATGTTGTGTAGTGGTACTGTGAGGTACCTGTCATGTTGTGTAGTGGTACTGTGAGGTACCTGTCATGTTGTGTAGTGGTACTGTGAGGTACCTGTCATGTTGTGTAGTGGTACTGTGAGGTACCTGTCATGTTGTGTAGTGGTACTGTGTGGTACCTGTCATGTTGTGTAGTGGTACTGTGAGGTACCTGTCATGTTGTGTAGTGGTACTGTGTGGTACCTGTCATGTTGTGTAGTGGTACTGTGAGGTACCTGTCATGTTGTGTAGTGGTACTGTGAGGTACTGTGTGGTACCTGTCATGTTGTGTAGTGGTACTGTGTGGTACCTGTCTTGGTGTGTAGTGGTACTGTGAGGTACCTGTCATGTTGTGTAGTGGTACTGTGAGGTACCTGTCATGTTGTGTAGTGGTACTGTGAGGTACTGTGTGGTACCTGTCATGTTGTGTAGTGGTACTGTGTGGTACCTGTCTTGGTGTGTAGTGGTACTGTGAGGTACCTGTCATGTTGTGTAGTGGTAGTATACACAAGGACACCACAGCAGACAAGAGGTGTACACAACAGTAGAGGAGAGGTGTACACAACAGTAGAGGAGAGGTGTACACAACAGTAGAAGAGAGGTGTACACAACAGTAGAGGAGAGGTGTACACAAGGACACCACAGTAGAGGAGTGGTGTACACAAGGACACCACAGTAGAGGAGTGGTGTACACAAGGACACCCCAGCAGAGGAGTGGTGTACACATGGACACCCCAGCAGAGGAGTGGTGTACACATGGACACCCCAGCAGAGGAGTGGTGTACACAAGGACACCCCAGCAGAGGAGTGGTGTACACATGGACACCCCAGCAGAGGAGTGGTGTACACAAGGACACCACAGCAGAGGAGTGGTGTACACAAGGACACCCCAGCAGAGGAGTGGTGTACACATGGACACCCCAGCAGAGGAGTGGTGTACACAAGGACACCCCAGCAGTGGAGTGGTGTACACATGGACACCCCAGCAGAGGAGTGGTGTACACAAGGACACCACAGCAAAGGAGTGGTGTACACAAGGACACCCCAGCAGAGGAGTGGTGTACACAAGGACACCCCAGCAGAGGAGTGGTGTACACATGGACACCACAGCAGAGGAGTGGTGTACACAAGGACACCACAGCAGAGGAGTGGTGTACACAAGGACACCCCAGCAGAGGAGTGGTGTACACATGGACACCCCAGCAGAGGAGTGGTGTACACAAGGACACCCCAGCAGAGGAGTGGTGTACACAAGGACACCCCAGCAGAGGAGTGGTGTACACAAGGACACCCCAGCAGAGGAGTGGTGTACACATGGACACCACAGCAGAGGAGTGGTGTACACAAGGACACCACAGCAGAGGAGTGGTGTACACAAGGACACCCCAGCAGAGGAGTGGTGTACACAAGGACACCCCAGCAGAGAAGTGGTGTATACATGGACACCCCAGTAGAGGAGAGGTGTGCACAACAGTAGAGGAGAGGTGTACACAACAGTAGAGGTGTACACAACAGTAGAGGAGAGGTGTACACAACAGTAGAGGAGAGGTATACACAACAGTAGAGGAGAGGTGTACACAACAGTAGAGGAGAGGTGTACACAACAGTAGAGGAGTGGTGTACACAACAGTAGAGGAGTGGTGTACACAACAGTAGAGGAGAGGCGTACACAACAGTAGAGGAGAGGTGTACACAACAGTAGAGGAGAGGTGTACACAACAGTAGAGGAGAGGTGTACACAACAGTAGAGGAGAGGTGTTCACAACAGTAGAGGAGAGGTGTACACAAGGACACCACAGCAGAGGAGAGGTGTACACAGGCACACCACAGCAGAGGAGAGGTGTACACAAGCACACCATAGCAGAGGAGAGGTGTACACAACAGTAGAGGAGAGGTGTACACAACAGTAGAGGAGAGGTGTACACAAGGACACCACAGCAGAGGAGAGGTGTACACAGGCACACCACAGCAGAGGAGAGGTGTACACAGGCACACCACAGCAGAGGAGAGGTGTACACAGGCACGCCACAGCAGACAAGAGGTGTACACAACAGTAGAGGAGAGGTGTACACAACAGTAGAGGAGAGGTGTACACAACAGTAGACGAGAGGTGTACACAACAGTAGAGGAGAGGTGTACACAACAGTAGAGGAGAGGTGTACACAACAGTAGAGGAGAGGTGTGTTACCTATCGTTCGTTACGGCTCGTGACCCTACAGCAGCCAAGCTTTAATTACGTCTAGGGATACCACTGCTGCTCTCTAAAGCGCGTCACCAGTATAACCCCTTGATAAGTAATGAGCACATAAATAAAACTCTTCCTTTAGGACTGAAGAATAGATAAACAAAATATTATATAGATATATATTCAAGACAGTATATTATTAAAACACAGATGGTCAAGTTAACTATACAACAAATGAAAGTATTGTCATTTCACGTAATATATAAAAATAATATATGGCACAACAAGAAATAACAGACTTATCTCCCACATGTTACTCCTTCGAGTCCTGTTCAGCTACTGAACTCACGCTCTGTCGCCACCCACATTCTCACCTCCCGTCTGCCTCATCCCAGGATGAGGGATGGAAACTAAGGACTTTTTAATATTTAAAACTAATTGAACAACCACTTGTTCTCAAAACACACAAGAATGCAAATTACAGATAATAGTTACTTACAAAATATATAAGTATAATGCCACCTGTTTAATTACAGTATATAAACAATTACCTAACTAAATAAAAGTGACATCTGGAACTTCCAAACTGAACAGGTCCAGCTTTCCCGTATTGAACAGGTACTAGACGTGTGCAACGCAACCCCGCTCCTGTCTCCACTAACGCTGCCACACCATACGACAATTTACAAAACACCATGTGTGTACATATACAGGCAATGATATAATGGAAACTAAAATGCTATTTCAAATGTATATACGTATTCTGCTAGGAGTACGTAACACTTCCACCTCCAAGAAAAAAAAATGCAATAGATTGAAGATCAATGGCATTTTTTCAAAGTAAAATGTATGACACTTGAGATTTATGGTATTGATTACACCAAACATGTAAAAGTAATAAGAACACATTTCTGGACAAAAATGAAAACACTCCAAATATAGTCTTACAGGAAACTCAGAAATTTCAGTCTTATGACTATGTTCTACATATGTGTCACTGGAGTATGCAAATTTATCTCTCCAAGGTACTATCTCATTTATTTCACTTTGTTTCAGATCATATTTCACACTTCTATCTACAACAGTATCATTAGTAGCATGAATAGAATTTTCAATAAAGGTAGCTGCATTCACACAGTTATCATGGCAATTTAGCTTTTCATTTGTTTCTACTATTTCTCTAAGATCAGGTCCGTATTTCCATGTGATCCGTTTTCCACATGGTGAAGTTTTCCAAGACAGACTCCATTTTCCATTACTCCCTTTTTCTGGAGCTGAACTGCTAAATTGAAGCTGACTGGATGTTGAGTAGATTTGGGACTTCTCCTGGGTATGCTCTGACACAGACTTCTGCTCTTCATCACTCTTGATCCTCTGTGGAATACATACTCTCGCCCAATGGATACTAAAATTAGAGAAATTAGCATTAAACCTCACAATTATGCATAAGATTTTCCCCTTCATAGAACCTTCCAAAACACAAGACACCGACATAGCAAACCTTTGACCTTCAACCCAAGAAATACAACCCAAGATAAGTGCAAAGACTACCTGATCGAACTGACTCAGATGATCCATAAGGAACACAGAAATCAATTGCCTCATAACTCTGTCATAACGATCAGTGAAAGAAAACAGGCATATGCCTAGGCACCATATCTCAATCATAACTCCGAAGACAAGTTCACACCCCCTGATGGTGAACTTGAACACAACACACACTTTCATCAACCGTCTAGTCTTCCAAAAGACTAAATAAAACATGCCGAAAACTTTACAACCCTCACCATCACTTCCCAAGTGATTTACGTCTGATGACAACCAATCAACCAAGAGGTTTAAGGGTCTTAACATCTTGAAGATGAACAGCAGATTACCTGGGAAACACCCAAGGATAATCTGTAACCCTTCACAGTGATTAACTCTAGGTAGGATAACCTTATCCCCCAACTTGAAATACACACCTGGAGCCTCAAACATCTGCTCCCCAGTATGATTTAATCCTTCACCCACAATATGATTCTGAAAATCAACTCTAATATGACTCTGAAAGTCAACACCACACTTGAGTGGAACATACACTTTCATCACTCGTGCATCAAAATTACCTGGATCTGAATATAGAGACACTGCTCTAGCATAACTCACCACTTCCTCAGAACTGGATGCACAACCTACTTGAGTAAACTCTCTCTGCTCAACCACAAGGCTTGACAAAGATGTCCCACAGTCCATTACTTCACAAGAAAATGGCTCCTGCAGAATAAAAGTAGATTTCAACCTATCTACACACACTCTGACTCAATGTACACAATGAGAAATACTTACTCCACATAGAATAAGAATCACAACTCCGCAACTTAGATCCAAATGCTACTTTACCACTCTCAATGATTTTACCAAAATTTCCTCCCATGACTTCTGGAGCTGCTTGGAGTACTGTCTGCTCACAATCAATAATATCACTACCAAGCTGGGTCACATCCTCACAGACAACTGAAAAGGGAGGCTCAATGGGTCTCCATCTACTCAACAGAAGCTGATCCTCTGGCTGCTTTCCCACACTCTCCAAAACTGGATCTACAGTACAGACTGTCTCCTTGCTTCTCTCTGAAATCTTAGGGTCAGTTCTACTCAATGCACATAAATGAAGGGAATCTGAAGCGAGCGGGCAAGTAACAGGTAGTTTGACCTCCTCCCCTATTATATCACCTTGACTAGGGTGAGGCGGGGCCTCTACAACGGACTTACTCTCGACAACTGATTCTAAACTTGGAGTGAGCGGGAATACTTCTGCCAACCCGACATCTTGTCCTAAACCATTCACTTGGCTGGAATACAGAGTCGTGGCTTTTAAGTTTCTCTCAACTCCTGGCACAACGTTCGTAGTGAGCGGGCAAGACAATGGTACATGGACATCCTTTCCCAATTTATTGGAATAAAGCAGAGTCATAGTATCAGGCTTACTCTCAACAACTAAATCGGCCACACAGGAATTTGGAACAACCACATCCCACTTCTCCACTGAAGGGGTACTGGTTACTGGAACAAATGCTTGAGTAACAACATCAGAACCGACAACTGGATTTATATTGGTACTGACATCAGCACAGGTAGAATGGACAAAACCATCTTCTACAACAGGTTCATTCATAGAACTAACTTCAACACAGGCAGAATAAACATGGTCTGCAACTGGCTGTTTACACAAACGGGGATCAATCTCACCCACAACATGATTTATGGCCACATCATTACCCAATATAACATCCACACCTGGGATGGGCAACTGTGTACTAACACCCACAGTGCATAAACTTGGTGTAATGGTGGATCTGAAATTAATGTCTATTAGAGGTACAGTTTTACATCCTGCAACACTCTGAAGAACAACAAACTTTCCAGTCTCTCTCTTTTCAACATCAGAAAGAATACTGGATGAAATTATGGTTTGGGAAGCACCTGTATCACGAAGAATAACCACTGGCTTCCACTTCCCATTAATACACAAAACTTCACCTGAAGACATATATGGTGAATACTGTTTCACCCAATTGGGGTTTACAGTTACATGTTTATTAGTAAGTTTATTTTGCACACCTCTACAATAAATGAGACCAGTTGGTCGTAACTCAGGGTGCAATATAAAACATGAATGAATTCCATGGCCTTTTCTCTTACAATGGGAACAGGACCTTACAGTGGACACACCTGTGGAACCAACTGTAGATTTAGAAATAACCTTATTATTATTTGACATTCCTGACAAGGAAGTAGCAGGATTAGGTTTTGTAAGAGAAGAGCTCATGGGAGTAACTGGAGTACTAGGACGGGATGGATTCTGATAAGGAGTTCGGGGAGCATTATAATTTACTCTACGACTAGACTTAGGTGAAGTGGCCGTAAACTGGGCCTTAGTCAACAACTCATGCTCATCCGCGAGCTTTGACAGCTCATAAATGTCTGTTACATTCTTTTGTTCTGCCATAAAAGTAGACAACTGGTCTGGGAGACATGACAATACTTCTTCCATTATAACTAGATTCTTTAGAGCATCAAAGTCAGTGACTGAAAGTGACTTTAACCATCTGTTGCAAAAATTCGTCTTCTGACGAGTAAAATCTGCTATTGTCTGATCACTTGTCCTCCTTAGATTCCTAAACTTTTGCCTGTGTGCCTCTGGATTTAACTGATAAGCATTTAAGATGCTTTTCTTTACAAATTCATAATCAAAACTATGAGCGTCAGGTAGGGATGTAAAAACCTCCTGACTACGCCCCTTAAATTGAGACTGCATAATGGCTACCCACTGATCCCTTGGCCAGTTCATACTGATGGCAATTTTATAAAAATGTGCAAAGAAAACCTCAGGATCCTCCTCATTGAACTTGGGCAACTCTATATACTTATGCGTCCTGATGGGATTATTATCACTATTTATTGAAACATTACTACTATTTCCATGCCCAGCTGCCATACGCTGTGATTCAAGCCTGAAGTTAGTGTCAGCCATTTGTTGTTGAATCTCTAATTGTTGCCTTTTTGTGGCTTCTATTTGCAACTGTGCCTCAATTTCTAAACGTCTAGTCTCAAGCTCCCTCTGCTGAGCTTCAGCCTCTAATATTTGCTGTTGCTGTTGAGCTTCAATCTCTCTTTGACGAGCTTCAGCCTCTAATATTTTCTGTTCTTTTTGAGCTTCAAGTTCTAATATTCTCTGTTCTTTTTGAGCTTCAAGCTTAGCATTGGCAATTTGCGTTTCTAACTCAAGACGCTTTAATGTCATCTGATCACTCGACTCCTCTCTTAACTCCTCTAGAATTTTTTCCTCTAACTCTCCATTCTCAACAAAATGTGTCACAATGACTTTCAATATTTGGGCTTTAACCATTCTATTGTTGGCAGTCAAATCCAAATGATTTGCCATTTGTATTAACTCAGTCTTTTTAAGGCTCTTAATCCCTTCAAAGTCTGGGTGAGCCACCAACGCTGCAACTTTCTCCTCCATCGTTACTAACACTTGGCACTTGATTCACAAAAATAATTAAAAACAATGGCACTGCACTACACTTCACTGTAAAATTGTCACCACACTGAAAATTCGCTTGGCCTCACTGCACAAACAAAATATATAGGATGACTTACCTCAAAATCGTGAAACGTTGTTACTTGACACACAGGAAAGCTTGCTTGGCACATGGAATAGTTCTTAAGAAACACACAGACACTTAACACACTGGTACCTAGGAAGGCAAGGTTAGATTAGCATAATTAAGGTTAAGTGGGAACAATATTTCCCGGCACAGGCCCCCATAACTCTTCGTTACCTATCGTTCGTTATGGCTCGTGACCCTACAGCAGCCAAGCTTTAATTACGTCTAGGGATACCACTGCTGCTCTCTAAAGCGCGTCACCAGTATAACCCCTTGATAAGTAATGAGCACATAAATAAAACTCTTCCTTTAGGACTGAAGAATAGATAAACAAAATATTATATAGATATATATTCAATACAGTATAATATAAAAACACAGATGGTCAAGTTAACTATACAACAAATGAAAGTATTGTCATTTCACGTAATATATAAAAATAATATATGGCACAACAAGAAATAACAGACTTATCTCCCACATGTTACTCCTTCGAGTCCTGTTCAGCTACTGAACTCACGCTCTGTCGCCACCCACATTCTCACCTCCCGTCTGCCTCATCCCAGGATGAGGGATGGAAACTAAGGACTTTTTAATATTTAAAACTAATTGAACAACCACTTGTTCTCAAAACACACAAGAATGCAAATTACAGATAATAGTTACTTACAAAATATATAAGTATAATGCCACCTGTTTAATTACAGTATATAAACAATTACCTAACTAAATAAAAGTGACATCTGGAACTTCCAAACTGAACAGGTCCAGCTTTCCCGTATTGAACAGGTACTAGACGTGTGCAACGCAACCCCGCTCCTGTCTCCACTAACGCTGCCACACCATACGACAATTTACAAAACACCATGTGTGTACATATACAGGCAATGATATAATGGAAACAAAAATGCTATATCAAATTTATATACGTATTCTGCTAGGAGTACGTAACAAGGTGTACACAAAAGTAGAGGAGAGGTGTACACAACAGTAGAGGAGAGGTGTACACAACAGTAGAGGAGAGGTGTACACAACAGTAGAGGAGTGGTGTACACAAGGACACCCCAGCAGAGGAGTGGTGTACACAAGGACACCACAGTAGAGGAGTGGTGTACACAAGGACACCCCAGCAGAGGAGAGGTGTACACAAGGACACCACAGCAGAGGAGTGGTGTTCACAAGGACACCCCAGCAGAGGAGTGGTGTACACAAGGACACCACAGCAGAGGAGTGGTGTACACAAGGACACCACAGCAGAGGAGTGGTGTACACATGGACACCCCAGCAGAGGAGAGGTGTACACAAGGGCACCACAGCAGAGGAGTGGTGTACACAAGGACACCCCAGCAGAGGAGTGGTGTACACAAGGACACCACAGCAGAGGAGTGGTGTACACATGGACACCCCAGCAGAGGAGAGGTGTACACAAGGACACCACAGCAGAGGAGTGGTGTACACAAGGACACCCCAGCAGAGGAGTGGTGTACACAAGGACACCACAGCAGAGGAGTGGTGTACACAAGGACACCACAGCAGAGGAGTGGTGTACACAAGGACACCACAGCAGAGGAGTGGTGTACACAAGGACACCACAGCAGAGGAGTGGTGTACACCAGGACACCCCAGCAGAGGAGAGGTGTACACAAGGACACCCCAGCAGAGGAGTGGTGTACACAAGGACACCCCAGCAGAGGAGTGGTGTACACAAGGACACCACAGCAGAGGAGTGGTGTACACCAGGACACCCCAGCAGAGGAGAGGTGTACACAAGGACACCCCAGCAGAGGAGTGGTGTACACAAGGACACCCCAGCAGAGGAGTGGTGTACACAAGGACACCACAGCAGAGGAGTGGTGTACACCAGGACACCCCAGCAGAGGAGAGGTGTACACAAGGACACCCCAGCAGAGGAGTGGTGTACACAAGGACACCCCAGCAGAGGAGTGGTGTACACAAGGACACCACAGTAGAGGAGTGGTGTACACAAGGACACCCCAGCAGAGGAGTGGTGTACACCAGGACACCCCAGCAGAGGAGAGGTGTACACAAGGACACCACAGCAGAGGAGTGGTGTACACAAGGACACCACAGCAGAGGAGTGGTGTACACAAGGACACCCCAGCAGAGGAGAGGTGTACACAAGGACACCACAGCAGAGGAGTGGTGTACACAAGGACACCACAGCAGAGGAGTGGTGTACACAAGGACACCACAGCAGAGGAGAGGTGTACACAAGGACACCACAGCAGAGGAGTGGTGTACACAAGGACACCACAGTAGAGGAGTGGTGTACACAAGGACACCACAGCAGAGGAGAGGTGTACACGAGGGCACCACAGTAGAGGAGTGGTGTACACAGTGTTATGAAACACGGTCACCTCAAAACATTCATCATTTGTTGATATGAGAGTTATTCCTCGTACGGGCTTACTATTATCTGACCCTGGAGGTATAGGAGAGTTTACAGTGTACAGTAAATGTTGGGTTTATGAGAGGCGGCCTAGTTTGAGGCATAGTTTAGTGTAGAGCAACATACTGATTTAAATGTAAGATGGCAACAGTGGAAGACAGAATAATGATGTCATAAATAGCCAATAGGAGAAGGGCAGGACTGTGACGTGGCAAAAGCTGTGAGTCTACGATTGGCTGAGGGCTCAGTTGTGTGGAGAGGGTCAAGGGGGAGACACGCTTTTCGTTGCCAAACGCGTTTTAAGCTCAGTTTTATTGGCATCGTCGAGAAGAGGCCGAGAAATTGTGACAGGAAAACGAGCTGTAGAGTAGAAGGGAAGAGCAGTGGTGTCACCCTCTATTCCTGAATCCCAAGAGCCTAAAAGGGTGAGCGTGACCCCACACACACTAGTCATAGAACAGAGAATCAGAGGCGGCTATAGGAGAAAGAGAAAGCCTTTGATACAGTACCTCACAAGAGGCTAATGAATGAGCTGGAGATGCTGGCAGGGGTGAAAGGGAAGGTAGTCCATTGGATAAGAGAGTACCTAAGCAACAGAAGACAACAAGTCACTGTGAGGGGTGAGGTCTCAGATTGGCGAAAAGTCACCAGTAGAGTCCCGCAGGATTCAATCCTTGGACCAATACTCTTTCTGATACATTTAAATGATCTCCCAGAAGGTATAGAATCGTTCCTCTCAATGTTTGCTGACGATGCAAAAAATATGAGGAGGATTAATACAGAGGAAAATAGGAGGACGCTACAAGATGACCTTGACAGACTGAATGAATGGTCCAACAAATGGCTACTAAAGTTCAATCCGAGTAAATGCAAGGTAATGGAACTAGACGGTGGACACAGGAGGCCAGACACAGGATACCGAATGGGAGATGAAGTACTTCATGAAACGGACAGAGAGAAAGATCTAGGAGTTGATATCACACCAAACCTGTCTCCTGAAGCCCACATAAAAAGAATTACATCTGCGGCATACGCGAGGCTGGCTAACATCAGAACAGCGTTCAGGAACCTGTGTAAGGAATCATTCAGAATCTTGTACACCACATATGTAAGACCAATCCTGGAGTATGCGGCCCCAGCATGGAGCCCGTACCTTGTCAAGCACAAGACGAAGCTGGAAAAACTTCAGAGGTATGCCACTAGGCTAGTCCCATAACTAAGAAGCATGAGTTACGAGGAAAGGCTGCGTGAAATGCACCTCACAACACTGGAAGACAGAAGAGTAAAGGGAGACATGATCACTACCTACAAAATTCTCAGAGGAATTGGCAGTGTAGATAAGGATAAACTATTAAACACAGGTGGTACGTGTACGCGAAACGAATGAACTTGCACTCGAATGGCCTTATATACGAACTATCTTCCACACGAATAACCTCACTTAGGAATAAACTTGCAAACAAATGTCTCCCATCAAAGATGACACTAATCTTCCCACTAATGTGGGAAGATTAGTCTCATCCTCCACACGCAGTTTCCCCCACACGGTCTTGTAGCAGTAAATAAATCTGTAATTTTATATCTTTAACGACATGAAATTTGCGAGACAACTGCGGCAAGGTGAAACTTTTGCAGGAAATTGCGTATATCCTGTGAGCGGCCGCCTTAAGTAACTTTTCCCAGCACAAGTGTTTACAGCGTGACGCTGAATGATTCACACAGGCTGGACGCTGCCCGGCTCCCTGGCACTCCCTGAGTGCCAGGTCAACATCTGGGCACTCCCTGACTGCTAAGATGTTGACCTCTGCCACTATAATCTCTTATTTCCTTGAGGCTTAGTAAGATGTAGGTGGGAACCTGTGCAGTTTGAGCGGCAATGAGAGATATATTATCAACAAATAATATTATTGTTTACATGTCTGGAAGATGCCGGGTGGTCTGATAAGTATTAAAACAGCTGCACAAGTTGCTTTGGCACTGCTGTGAAAAATGTAAATTTAACAAAGTAAATTTCATATTGTTTGGGGGATCATATAACTATTTATCCCCTAACTCCCCTTGACACTTCGGAGGAGTATAGGTTTTTTTTATATAGCTTCAGGGCACCAATCCCCCCAGCCACTGGGCATGGCGAGAAGGCACCCCTAAGCATACCTAATTCCCTATCAACACAAACTAACATATATAAAAAAAATGGTAGATGGTCATCTCAACCCACAAGAGTTAAGATGATAATAATAATATGCAAAAATGCTAAATTATTTTGTGTTCTGTTTTTCTTATATGGGACACAGCACACAAAGGGAGAGGTGCACAGTATATCATTAAAAAAAGAACTAAAGCTGAGGGCAAAACAACAAGCAGCCTAAGCGGCAGGATTGGTGACTTGACAGCAGCATACATGGAAAACAATTCAAAGCGGAAGGTCCTAACAAGGCCCCGGAGCGGGAGGGTAGTCATGTATGCGCATGGGGGTCCCTCCGGCCGCCGCCTTACCCACTCGTGGGCTCCGGCCAGGTCATTCGCCCTCCTGTGAGGAACCATTTGGAGATGTTGTACTCCAGATGACGACTCAGCTTAGATAGTTAGCTATCAGCTATCCTGGCTGCGGTTCACCTAAACAAGACTATATTAACCCTTATGCACCCATTGCACGGTGATCCTGGGACTAAGGTGGTCTGCCCCTTGATGTGGTCTTGGACCATATTCTGTAGATGGAATATGTCCAGGTTAAGGCTTTCACAGTGCAAATCTCAAGGTCGCTTTTGGTGAGTCCTATATCCTGAAGACCACGCGCACTCTCCTTGCACCATCCTTCTCTCCTTTTAAGGGTTATCGAAGAGGTGGATGCTGTGTGCTTACCGGAATATTCCCTCACCTTTTGAAGGATCTCTGGGGTGCCGTACTTGTCACACTTGCTCAGATGTGGACGGGTGAGTGGGAAGTTATCAGAAGAGACCTGGGTGTCTAATATGAAGGTCTCGTCACCTTTGCAAGCGATGATGTCGGGCTTGCAGAAGGTCCGTCCATCCGGTATACGAACCTCACGTTCCACCTCGAAACCTCTCTGCCGCAGGTGGCCAGCTACAAACCGAGTGATATCATGACGTTTCAGCCAAGCCCCATGCGTCTTATAGCATGCCTGGGATTTGTGGCCCAGGGTCCTTGGTCTCTGACATGCATCGCAAAGACCAGAAGCAGCAGCCACTCTGTCTAGCTGCTCTAGACGGAGTGGCTACAGCGTTTTCCCTAATCTGGATGGCACGAGCAGAATCTTCTCCACTGAGCAGACGGGTACCGGATGAAACCCACTTGTGGCAGGAAGGAACCACACAAGTAGACGCAAGGCCTGCACCATCAACCATGCTGTACAGTTTTGCTTTCCAACTTCTAGAGCGATCAGTCGTTCCGTTAGAAGGGGTTCCGGCGGCCGTGGTCGGATATACCCATCGACGCATTCACGCTTGGAATGCGGGTAGGAGAGCCGCTGCCACTACCACAGGATCGTCCGACTCTAACCAACGCCCTGAGCCGCTTGTTCTTATGTAGGCGGAGTGATGTAGCAAAGTCGGGAATTCCTAGTCCACCGTCCTTTACGTCGGTATGAAAGAAGGCATTAGGGGTATCGTGAGGCAGTCGCAGCCCGCCACGAATGGCGTTCCGCAACCGCCTGTCTAGCCTCGCTAATTCCGTCTTAAACACGCGTCCGAGGACAAGCCGGTGGTTCATCTTGGGGATTAGGTGGTGTTTGAGTAAGTATAACCTCTGTTGGGGTTTGAGGATGGGGGGGGCCTGGGTGATATTAGTCAGGCCGTCCTCAAAGAGGGAACCATAGGATAGGCGACCGCCTCCGGCCCCGATAAGTATTCCAAAGTACTTTTACTCATCCACCAAACTCATAGTACCAATTCCATCGTCCCAGAAGTAGTATGCTCTCCTGATGGGGACATGCAAAGTGCCCAACCACTTGGACAGTCGGGGATTGAACGCCGACCTGCATGAAGCGAGGCCGTCACTCTACCGTCCAGCCCCAGTAAGGAGGAGGAGGAGACTGAAGGAGCAATTTGCAATATGTTCAACGTACTGCATTCTGGACGCCAGGATGCCAGGCGGATGTTCACTGAGACTAAACAATATGGTCTCAGTATAACCACATAATCCTCTTCAGGTCTAATATGGTCCACGATGGACCAAAACGGCCTCACTTTCCTTCCATGTCGTGTTTTGTAATTATTATTTATTACTAGAAATAGTAAACCATTTACTGCATGTGAGAAGGGTCGCCAGGCCCACCGTAGCGTTACTGATATATAGGCAGGTGTTGTTGTAACACTCCTGCCAGTAACATGGTTGTGGAGAGTATTATATAACACTCGGTGTCACCACCAACCACTAAGTAACGAGGCTGGTCCACTCTACACCCACAATTGATAACGCTCAATTGTTATTGTTCCCGTTCAATACTTTACTTCATATAATGGAGTCCCGGCCGTTGGCCCCGGAGAGGTTAACATTGTTGACTAATGGGCTTCATGTGAGGGCTGCCGAATTATAGTTATTAAATATATATCTATTAAATGAATTTCTGTTTGTCTGTCTCTTTTTTTTTTTTTTTTTTTTTTTTTTTTTTTTTTTTTTTTTTGAGATATATACAAGAGTTGTTACATTCATGTACAGCCACTAGTACGCGTAGCGTTTCGGGCAGGTCCCTGGAATACGATCCCCTGCCGCGAAGAATCGAATGCATCTATCTATGCATCTCTCTATGCATCTATCTCCCCATTTGTCTGTCTATTTCACTGCATGTTTTGTGTTTGTCCAAGAATGGAGGCCCGATGCTTGGGGCTAGTCTCACAAAACATTGCACGGTGATTAGTAATTGCGTGGCGAGTATGGTAGCGTGGTTGGGGGTCCATGCCCCCTGCCTACTTTAAGTAGGAGTGGCCCCTACTGAAACAACTAACGACTCTAAGAAAGCTAAAATGTGGCTTAGATTATCCGTACCCTGTTAACCATAGAGGGAGAGAGAACCCTGAGAAGGGAGTGAGATAGAGAGGGACCGAGGGAGAGAACAGGAGGGAGAGGAAACTGAGAGAATGGGAGGAACAGAGAAACAGCCGCTATATATAGTTAAAATATATTTACAAAAAAAAATAATATTCACATGGTGGGCTCCTACACCACACCTGTAACTTTAGTTAAGGTGCAAAACACATAAATAATAATATAGGCAAATATCTTCACAATATGACTTCTTATCGAATCTAACATAGATGAGTAAGATAGCGTGTCTAATATAGACACCTTAGTCTAGTAAACACATAATTTTAATATTTATTTACTCAAGTATGATCATTAAGAACACACAGAAATATCATATGAAATTTGGACTCAATATAAGTACTCCATGTTGTTGCAAAGTCTTTAGAATATAAATTAGTGAGAATTGTGGCTTACCGGATTGTCGGGCGTAGTGAAACTCGCTCGATCCGGGAGCCCCTGGCGAACTGTACACTCTGTGTTCCGCCATGTTCTGGTCTAGTTTAGTGAGGACGTCCTGTGACGTCCTGTGACGTCCGCATCTCAATACCAGATGTCCAATCAACACTGAAAAATTCCTGAATATCCCATTTAACAATACTCTACTTGTAGTAAATATAAAGGAGTCCACTCCTCATTAACAAAAAAGATTAATATTTATTCTATAAGTTATCCATGATCACAAAATATATGAAGGCACTACTTTGCTGGGCGCAGGAAGAATGGCGACCTGCGGTCTGCCAGTTGATAGCTGATATAGCGGCTGGAGTAACGAGTTGTTTGTAGGTTAGGTTAGGTTAGATCAGGTTAAGTTAGGTTAGGTTAGGTAGGGTTAAGTTAGGTCAGGTTAAGTTAGGTTACGTAAAGTTAGGTTAGGTTAGATGAGGTCGGGAAAGATCAAGATATATTTGATACATAATCAAGCTGGTTCAATATTTAACAAAATACAGTATTAACAAGTTAATGGCTGTTCACTTCTACTTAACGCTGATCCGTATTTATCCAAACTCCAGCTTATAGTTTATATAAATTAATAAATAATCTTTCAGGTTTTCGATAAAAGTAAATATGAAAATATTCCCACTTACAACTTACGCACGAACGAATAATTAAACGCTTAAACAAGAAAAATGTTCACACAAATAATATAAATTAATACAATAGTGCTTGCTTTTGCGTTATTGTGCACACATAATTCCCACACTTTTAATATTGATATAATAAATTTAGTGAGCTGTCGATACAGCTAAACAGGTTTAATTAGGCTATTTGAGCCTGGTAGTTATAATAAGAGTTTTTAATTAAAAGCTAATGTTTATCCCTCGTGTGTTCAGGTCTATGGCTTGATGTAGACACTTGGTGCCCATCAACCTCTGGAGAGTCATTGGGGCCAACCACAATAGTTTACTAAACAACCAGAAAGTTTATACTCCTCAACAGTGAACAGAACACAAGGTAAACTCTTAGTGTAAATACATCCAGATGCGAGGGTACCTTTTTGTGCATACGGATGAGGTGGCTGATATATTCTTGGTGTATATGGATGAGGTGGTAGATATATTCTTGGTGTATACGGATGAGGTGGGAGATATATTCTTGGTGTATATGGATGAGGTGGTAGATATATTCTTGGTGTATATGGATGAGGTGGGAGATATATTCTTGGTGTATATGGATGAGGTGGTAGATATATTCTTGGTGTATATGGATGAGGTGGTAGATATATTCTTGGTGTATATGGTTGAGGTGGTAGATATATTCTTGGTGTATATGGATGATGTGGCAGATATATTCTTGGTGTATATGGATGAGGTGGCAGATATATTCTTGGTATATATGGATGAGGTGGTAGATATATTCTTGGTGTATATGGATGAGGTGGTAGATATATTCTTGGTGTATATGGATGATGTGGCAGATATATTCTTGGTGTATATGGATGAGGTGGGAGATATATTCTTGGTGTATATGGATGATGTGGCAGATATATTCTTGGTGTATATGGATGATGTGGCAGATATATTCTTGGTGTATATGGATGATGTGGCAGATATATTCTTGGTGTATATGGATGAGGTGGCTGATATATTCTTGGAATATTACATCTCTCATTTCATCTCCCTAACTCTGTCTCGTATGTTCTTCTGTCTGTTTCATGTCTCTCTATCTTTGCCCCGGTCGACCCAGTCTCACTGATTGCCTGTTTATGTCTGTCTATTTACCTGTCTATATGTTTTTCTCTGTTTTAGTATTTCTGTCTCTCTTTCATAAAAATAATTTAATAGTTTCCTATTGGCATGTGGGTGATGGGCCGATGGAAGGAGCATGGTGGTGTGAAACAAAGCAATATGGTAAGTTAGAGGTTTATTCTGAATCCGAAGGAAGGTGGTGAGCTGGTCTTGTATAAGAGCAGCAGTGGGAGTAAAGGTGGCTGAATTGAAGAATTTTATGGGGCTACTGCCAAAGTATGATTAGCAGAAATTTTTTCTTAATTTTCCCAACATCAGTGAATAATGTTGTATAATGTTGTGGAAAAAAAATATATATTGATATGATTTTTTTTTAAATACTGTCCAGGCATAGTCGGCGACCCAAAAATCGTGGTGGGGATCAGTAAATCACCGTAGCACTCTGCTCTCTCTTCAGTTGTGGCGACGCCGACCAGCCTATGTCCGTCCAGTACCCCAGACCCTTCACCCTGTAATGTTGAGTGAGGCTAGCGCTAAGTGTCCGGTACCCAGGAGCCGAGCGGACAGCACGCTGGACTTGTGATCCTGTGGTCCCGGGTTCGATCCCGGGCGCCGGCGAGAAGTAATGGGTAGAGTTTCTTTCACCCTATGCCCCTGTTAACTAGCAGTAAATAGGTACCTGGGTGTTAGTCAGCTGTCACGGGTGTGGGACATTTGGGGCTTGACTCTATTTAATTAATAAAGTAATGAAATCATTTACAAAGGACCACCCGCTTTTATAGTGAAGAGGGAAACTAATAAAATGTGATCATTAGAAATTCCTGTAAGAACCAGTGACTATGGATAAATACTAGGAAATATAATCACTTGAATAATTAATGGGCTGTATAAATAATTTACTTGAATCAGAGCCTCAAACACCTACATTGGGGGGTTATTGCTAGAACTTCATATATGTCTAGGAACTAGTGTGGTTCGTACACCAGTTCATTGTGTAATAACCTAATCTTAAGACCAATTAGAGAATCAATAGAAATTTTGTCACCAATAAGAATATAGATCATGAATATCAGAAATTAATCATTATAATAAACACGTATTATCTTCAGTGCACACAGCATTCCATAAAGACAATCAAAATACTGATAATTTGAATAATCAAGGAAATACGAAAAGTCTTAGCTTGAAGACGTTTTCAAAGACATCAGTTACGAATCATCATCGGGATCTCCGGAATTCCTCGTAGAACACTGGGAGATGAATAACATGGGTAAAGTAACAGCTCGTGGAATTCCTCACACGCGAGCTGTAAATTAAGGGATATTACGTAGCAATGTACTAGGCTACTAAATATCTGTATTCAAGAAATTGGGAATAAAATTAATTTAGAATACTAACATGTGGTTTATTTATGTCGCTCGACGTGACGACAAGCTACCCTGCTATATACAATCTCTAATGATGCATCAAAAGGGAGTTATATAAGTACTTAGCTAATAGGGCACTGTATAAGTTGAAGCTTGCCGAAACTCGCGTCCCAGGCTCTAGCGTCACAGTGGCGATCACGTGGTGGCTAGCTTGGCTTGGATGTCGACGCGCTTATTTGGCCGGTCACGATGGATCACGTAGAACAAATTAACTAGTTCCGGGCTGAATGTCAGGTTAAATCTTGCTGACAATTTAATATTATTTTGCGCAGTTGTGGCTAAAATGCTTTGATAAAGACTGGGTTGTAATTCTAGGGAGCTTAATATTATTATTTTCTCGTCTTACGATGGTAAACGAGAAATGGAGATGATTTTAGTTCCCTCCATGGCATTTACGCGTGACGTTAAATTTATTACCTAATAACAATTATAACTAAAAACTCTCGATTTGGCATTATTTGGGAGTTATGTTATCCGTAAATAATTATCACACGGAATACTGATGTTTTTAGAGAATCACACTCAATTCTCTAACACACTGGATATAAATGTGTTTAGCTTGGTAGAATATGATGCAATACTGGCGTTTGGTTACATAAGAATTCCAGCATTATTGTACAGATACAATTATTAGTTCAAATAAACACTACTGTTAGTTAATTTTAGTTACTACAGTAATTAGTAGATTTTAGTAATAATTAATAATAATACAACAGTATTGTATTAGTGTTGGAAATTTCCAACATAACTCCGGGGGGAGATTTATCGGGTCGCAGTGTAATGTTGAGTACTGACATACCCATCCCGAAGTTAGTATTAATATTAGTATGTTAGTACACACATAACGGATGTCCCGGATTTGTCAAGGACATACAAGAAACTTAAGTCTTGCAGATTTCATGTAAAATGGAACATGTTAGTATGAATTATCTAAAGTTAATAACTAAGAAAGCCTACAATAAACTCTGTGACTGGTGTCGCTATGACATGTAATGTTTATGTTACTAAGTCTTAAAGTCTGTAAACTCTCAGATACTCTAGACGAAATAATGTTATTAATAGCCTATACAACAATTAAGAATTAAATCACACAATTTAAATAACTAAGAATCTACTGTGATGAGAATGTCCTGGGTCATAGTGACTTGTAATGATTTGTTACTTGACATCACACCACAGTATCATCATGATTACTTAAATTGGATGGGAAGGTATTTGCTCTTGGTCAGAGCTGTAATAGGCTTGTAGTTTCTGCTTGCATTGTTGAGCAGCAGCTCTAGTGGGGCGGTTGCTCGGTGGACCAGAATTGCTGTCCTCAGAAACTGTTGGTGAAGCTGGTTCTGGTAAACACTCTCGTTCTGCTAATTCGAGAGGTACCAACTTTTCTAAGGTTTTTAGGGTAGTGTTGCCTCGGCATAAAACTTTCACTACTCTCAGGATACCTTGGTGATCTGGATGGATAGCAACAATTTTGCCTATGGGCCACTCTGACCTTGGACCATCACTGTCAACCAGTACTAGGTCTCGTGGTTTAAGTTGTACTTTATTATAGGGACTCGAAGCTCCGTAGTGGTACTCTCGTAGAGCTGTGAGGTACTCTCGAGTCCACACCTCATTCCACCTTTCAATGACTCTTGAGAGATTTTGGTAACTTTCTACTAAGTCACTCCTCGTTACTGTGAGGGATCTAGATCCCTCAGCTAGTTTTCCTAGTTTCTAGATTAGGCTAGTCACTCTAGAAACTGAAGCTTTCAAAATAACATATGCTTGTTGGGTGTTGAATGAAAGCTCATGTTACGAACTATCATCTGTGAGTAGTTAGAAGTCTATGATTGCTCTGTAGAGAGAATTACAGGGATTTTCCTGTTTCTGTGAAGTAGGATGTGAGTTACTTGGACTAAAACCGTTAGAGGTGGGGGGTGAGTGGGGTGAACGCTGCCTCTCCCCCCCCACATGGGAGACATCACGCCACTCATAGGCCTCACCCTCCTTGTGACGTCACAGGACGCCCGAGGGTGACGGAGAGAGGTGATTGGGACCGGCACGAGGAGCCGTGCCGGCTTCAAATTGATTGGTCTAGGCATTGTAGGGAGGAGGTAGGGGTATTTGAGTATTCCCGCCCGCCAGAGTTTTAGTTTGAATTGGGCGGCCAGGGAAGGAAGGTGTTTTTGGGTGGGGGTGGCACGCCGGCCACCTCCACCCCTGTTAATCGCTTCTGTCATCCAAATTACTCGATTGGTGGCACTCCTGCCATCAGGGGTCGTGACAAGGCCCAATTAAGCGAATTGGGGCCAAGGATTTACGGAAGAAACAGTAAAAAGCTAAGAGACAGTTGACTGTGTGAACCCATGAGGTAGGCTGGCAGAGCCTCATGGTGTAACAGGTGGGTCGAGTATCCTGTCTAGTGGCAATGGACAATTGATGTTGGGCAGTGTAAGTGAGTGTGATATTACAGGCCCAGGTTGGACTTTGCATTCCGCCAGGCTGCGTCAGTGTGGGGACACCGCCGGCCATGGTCACCCCAGTGTAGAACAAGGCACGTTCTAGAGTGATGGGGTTGAGATTCCCCAGCTGCGTGGGTACTCCTGTGGGCGGCAGCCTGCCAACCCGCAGCCACCCGCCCGGCCAAACACCACCCCCACCCCGCCCGCCAGCTCAGCCGGTGGGGTGCTATGACGTCATGCGCTACCCGTGGCCACCCCAGGCCACCCAGCCGCCTGCCCGCGCGCCGGCCACCCACCCAGGCCACCTGCGCCGGCCAAACCCTACCCCCACCCCCCCCCTCTCTCAGCTTGGGAGGGGCGCTGTGGCCACCTGCCTTGGCCACATGCCTTGGCCACTTTCCCGGGACAGCCTAGGGCCACATCTTGTCGACGCATGAGGAGAAGCCAGCTAAGTGTTGTCAGCTAGTGTAGTAGTGACTTGGGAAAGAGGGCAGTAGAAAGGAGTAGAAATGAGTACTATTACAGTGTGATGGGTACCGGTGGAATTCCCGGTAAGAGTTATCTCAGAGCCTCGCCAGGCTAGAAAAGCAGCTGAGTGACAGCTGTCAGTAGGGTCCAGGTGTTTGATAGGGGCGGTACCTGGAGATAGATATTATACATGGGACCACACTATATGTTAGTATGTTAGTAGACTGACTAGAGTATGTAACCAGTCAGTGTAGAGATTTACCATATAAGTGATCCAGCCTGTCGATTCTATATAATCGTTCAGACTGGATTAATGCCATAGAGTACCGTAAAATTATAATCATTAGAGGTAGGCAGGGATGTCAGTGGGGACCCCTGAAGTCTGTTTAGGTAGTTACATATTACTTGGTGATATAATTTTCATTGATTATGTGAATGCCATTTCTATGTGTTCATTTGCATGTTTATGTACTGTGTTGTGTGGTAAGTCAGTAGGTGTGATTGCTGACTGATTGCCTAATGATGTCATTAGCATGTGGGGTATGCTAACGGCATCATTGTGTTGCAGGTTTGTGCAGTATTGTTTCAGTTTATACAATATTATTGCCCCAGGAACTGTGTTGAGGGTTTAAGGGACCTCTAGGATTATTCAGGGGAATTCATAGTACTTAATGAGAGCAGGCAATTGATGGGTTAATTGCCTGGCTGAGGTATGTGTGTGTTCACAGTAGTTCTTTGCAATCGGGTGCAAGTAAAAGAGGGGGGGCAGTAATATCAGTATACTTTTGTGTGTTGCACAACCGTGTGTCATTATTGTGTGGGCACAGTAATTAGCAAGTTGCAGAAGCGCAACCATATGTGGGCAGTGCTTTTATGATGTTGCATGCCATTGTAGTGTGACCTATGTAACGCTGGGTTACTTTGTTTCTTTAAGTTGTGTTGAGGACTTAAGGATTCAGTGAGTTAATTAAGTAAGGGGTAATTAACTGGATAAGGGGTGCACACTTAGTATTGTGGAGTAGGTGAGGGCTGTTATAAGAGAAACAGTGTTGAGCTTGAATGAGATACGTCTCGGGAGCAATTAATTGTCCATGTGACAACTAATTGACCACTCTAGCTAATTATGTAATTAGCCTTCTCATCATGAATTCACGTAGTGGGAGAGGGTCTGTCAGTACTTGTGTTAACGTAATATGCTCGAGACTAATTACCTTTCAGGGGTATAGCAATTAGTGACTCAGGTTAATTAGTGGAATAATTAACATTGGAGAGCTTCGGTGACTCGGTAAAGCGAGGTCATGGAGCTAGCATAAATCGTTGTATTAATCATATCCTGTCTGAGGACAGTGGATTATTGACACATCTTGTTAATTAGGGTAATTAACTCCTTTCCCGTGAATTCACAGTGTTTGATGAGACCTGCTTTGGCAGTGCGGAGTGAGACGTATTTATGGATGATTAATTATCGGTCCTGGTGACAGTTAATTAATGGCTCAGAATTAATTAGGGTAATTAACACTCACTAGTAATTTTTTGACACAGACTGTGGAGAAGCTACCAAGTTAGGGTAGGCTTAGTTAACGTAACTCAATGGGGATGTAATTAGTGGTCCGTTTGACCTTAATTGAGAATTACTCACTGAATACTTGCAAGGAGTCAAGTGTGGTGTTATATGTTGAGTTATTGTTAACAAGAGAGAGACAAGTGTTAAAGATTAACGTAGAGTATCATCCTGTTATTGTCTAGTGGGAGACAATTGTTTGTGATTACCGTAGTACTTTGTTGCTGACTGCTGCGATCAGTCAATTAACGTAATTAATCACTTAAGGCAATTTCTTTTGGTTGTCGTCTGGTGACGAGAGTAGAGTCATCTAGGGATCTGTGGAGCTGTGTCCAAGAATTCCGCCTTGCCTGTCTGTGTATCTGGTTACAACAGGGCAACTTCTTGTAGGGAGTTGCAAAGAATGTTCACACTGGGTTGTGATAGGGGGGAGTCACTGTTGGACTCCCGCCTAGTTACGTGGGTCTCTCCTGGGGGGGCGGGAGGACCCCTAAGTTTGTGATTATAGTAGCTGTCAAGGAAACCGAGACACTATTGATTGCCTGCTTGTGTCTTTGTCTTCAGTGGATATCCTTCATTTGTTCAGTTAGTTCATGTTGTCAGCCCGAAGTGTCAGCAAGATGGAGCCTGCTGTCACTTCGCGAGGGGCTGTTGAATAGCTGTGTTGCAAATGCCACTTGATGTACAATAACGTAACCATTCGCTGTGGTGTAACTTAGTCTGTGATATTTTTCTATGATTTGCAATATTGCGTCATCAGTGGGCACACCTGTGTTCAGGTTAGTTCAGTATGCAGCCTCACAGTAAGGGTTGCTTTGTAGCTGTTTGTTATCGTGCCACTGGATTGACATTAACGTAACGTAAACTCGGTAATGTAGTAGTTAGTCTCTTGTTATTAATAAATTGTTATGTTATAGAAAACAGTCTTTGATGTCAACCCTTCAACCATATTATTCCACCATATTTCTGCATATTATTAAATGTTGATGTGATCTTGATAAGGCGGCTGTTCTTGGGAATTCGAATTCCAATTCATAGCGCCACATCAAATATAAATATTTGATTGTGAGAACCCGTCGGTTATCCTTTATTAGTTTTAACGTCCTGTTTAACTAGGAGGAGCCAGCGGCCTATTGTGGACAGGTTTTCACCCTTGGTGGTGGAGGCCTGGCGGTTTGCTCCCGCTTTTCCTTTTTCTATTGGACTCATGCTTAACTGCCGTGAGCAGACTTTAAACTTGTAGTCCACCTCTTAAGGGAGGTAGGCGTAGAGAAAAATCTCACAGTTACATGTGAAGGGTCGACGGGGTCCTCTTCTGCTAAAGGTATGAGAGGACTCAGCAGGCTTCCATGTATCAAGTGTGAGGGACTCAGAGGTTCTCTCTGTGAGAAATCATCTGACAGGTATGTTAATGGGCGATTGTTGACTCGCGCCTCGATTTCCACAATAAGTGTTTGGAGTTCGGAGTAACTAATTTTCTGTCGATGTAAGGTTTTTCTGAAACATTTCTTGACAGTTCCTATCATTCGTTCGTAGAACCCACCTTGCCAAGGGGCTCTTGGAGCTATAAATTTCCAGTGACATTGTCGTCTCTGCAGGACTGACTGTACTTCTGGATGATTCCATACTTCTCGTAGACAGGCTTCTCCTGCCACAAAATTGGAACCATTGTCCGATATCATTAGTTTGGGACAAGATCTGCGAAAGGCTTGGATGAAGGCTTCAGCACTCATATCTGAAGTCACTTCTAAATGTACGCCTCTGGTGGTAGCACACGTAAAGAGGCAAATGTAAGCCTTCACTGGTATCTTATCTGGGTTGCCAGTGAGAAGCAAGGCTCCTGTGTAATCAACACCAGTGGTTTCAAAGGGACGAAGATGAACCACTCTTTCTTCAGGAAGTGGGGGAGGTCCTGGGTAAGGACACACTCTAGCATCGTATCTTTTGCAGATTACACAGAATTTAATAATTGACTTGACTGTCTGACGACCTTGAGGAAGCCAGTATTTCTGTCTAAGGTCGGTGAGAGTATCTAACACTCCACCATGCAAAGTGCCATATTGATGGTGATGTAAAACTAGAAGTTTGGTAATGATGTGGTGACGTGGTAGAAGGATTGGATTCTTTGTATCCAGATCAATTTTTGCATGAAGCAAACGTCCTCCACACCTTAATATATTATGGGTGTTGGCATCATACCAGATACCTAGAGACTTAGTTAATTTATCTGGAAGATTTTCATATTCGCTTTCATATGTATCTTGCTGTGCACGTTTGATCCAGCAGAGGATAGGATTGGGAAACTTATGTCGGATTCCTATCTTAGCAAGAAAGTCAAACACATGTGCTGTCACTCTTAATAACTTACTTAAGTTGGAATAATTGTGAGGATCAATAGCTAAGATTCGATGAGGTTCTGGTTCTTTCATGGGAGTGGTGATATTGGTCACAATGACTTGTGGCTTTTGTTTGGGCCACTGACCACCAACAAGCCATGAAGGTCCATTGAACCACAGCGAAGACTTGATAAGTTGTTTTAGGGTTAATCCTCGAGATAAATAATCTGCAGGATTGTCCTTAGTAGGAACATGTCTGTATTTATATCCAGCAGACAATTCATGAATTTCCCTAACACGATTACTGACGTAGGGAGTTTTATTATTGTTGTTTCTTACCCATTGTAAGACTGCCTCATTGTCTGACCACACGACAATCTCACCAAAGTGGATATTATTGAGTGTCTTAGTCAGGCAATAAGCCAATCTTACTCCCACCAGCAATGCAGTCAACTCCATTTGAGGTAAAGTTCTCTTCTTAATGGGAGCAACTCTTGCTTTAGATGTGAGCAAAATTGATTGTGCACTATTCACTAAGTAGGCTACAGCGCCATATGCTTTGCCAGAGGCATCACAGAAAACGTGCAAATTTGTGGGCAAGTTTGGTCCTGAAGCATTACGAGGAAATTTCAAAACACCTAACTGATTAAAATCCGTTGAGAGCATCTGCCATTTACCTTGTAACTCACTTGGTAACGAATCATCCCATCCCATATGTTTCTGCCAGCATTCCTGCATTAGGAGTTTGGCCCTTATTAATATTGGACTAAGTAAGCCTAAAGGGTCAAATGGTTGACTGACATACGAGAGCAATGTTCTCATGGTAAGGGATGAATTATCGGTTTGTACTGATTTGACATTCATCTCGTCAGTACTTGTGTTCCTTTCCACACCTAGAACCTTTAATTGATTAGGCACCTGATAACCTGGAAACTCTTTCTCGATTATCTGGTTTAATGATTTATCATTTGAGGCCCATGATTGTAGTGGCATATTGGCTCCTAATAACTCACGGTTAGCCTCATGGTAGATTTCTACCAAATTAGATTGATCATTTGTAGTTCCCTGGAAATTGTCGACATACAAGTTGTCACTAATTTCTGCCTGATAAGGGCTACTAGACTTCCTCAAATGTGTATCTAATGTTGCTTGCAATAGAAATGGGGAAGACGTCGCTCCGAATAATACTGAGGCAAAACGATATGTGATGATATCACTGTTAGGATCCAGTGGGTCCTTAATCCAGAGAAACTTGGTGTAATTACGATCCTCTTCCTGTAAACCTACTCTAAGGAAATCTTTACTGATATCAGCAGTATAAGCAAAAATACCAGTGCGAAATCGTAATAGCACATCATGTAGCCTTTGGGTTAGGCTAGGTCCCGTTTGGAGACATTCATTCAAAGACACACTGCTTGGCTTCACTTTAGCACTACAGTTGAAGACAATACGTATTGGTGTCGTCAATGAATCTTTCACCACAGCGTGATGGGGTAAATAGTGACCTATTTTCCGGTCATCATTATCAACAACCTCGATAAATTTACTGTTGAGTTGTTGTTGGATTAGTTGATGATACATGTTCAGTTTGTCTGGCTGCTTCTGTAGTCGTGTTAATTGAGACGTCAATTGTGAGGCTGCCATAAAATAATTAACTGGACGTTGTGGATGATTCAACTTCCATGGGAGTCTTACTCAGTATTGCTTATCTTTATAGACAACTGTATCCAGATATTGCTGGTAAGTCCACATATCATCAGGGCTTGGTTGTTCAGGGATAATATCTAAAATGTCTAAATCCCACAGACGATGTACAGGTGGATCAGACTCAATATCTTCAGATATTTCTCTGAAATGTAGGGGTGACTGTTCCAAGCCTAGTCACGCCACTATTATATTGTTAGATTGTTGGTTTGTTGACGCTGGATTTTGTTGGAAAAGCACCGGTCCAGTAAGCAACTTGCCTCCAGCAGATGACAACAAATTCATTCCATGTTGTCTGGTGCATCCCGTTATAAATTTATAATAATGATCCGCGCCTATAAGTATTCCAACATCAGTGAGGCAGTCAGAATTAATTTTGTAATCTGCTAGCCTCATGCGGTTTCGTTTAAGATATTTCGCAGTGCGAGCTAATCCTGTGACCTGCAGGTCTGTAGGAAGTTTATCTACTACTACCGCTTGTATTGGACTAGTGGAAGATCCAAGTTTTACTAATACCTTAACTACTTGGTATTCACGAGGTCCACTATTAGTCAAGAAACCAGAAATATTTAATCTCACACTTTTGGCAGGTTTTAATTTTAACTGCTCGACTAATTGTTGAGTAATGAAGGTTTTCTGTGATCCCTGATCAAAAAGATCTCTAGTGTTAACTCTAGATTTCCTGTTTATTAGTCTAAGTTGAGCTGTAGGCAGAGTGGTATTATTGCCTGACTCAGTAGCAAGTACATTTATTTCTTGATGCACTTTGCAATATTGTACTGTGGTAGAATTCGTGGAATTCTCCCCAGTTGTCATGGATTGGGTAGAAGTTTTTCTACATAAGGCATAGTGATGTACACCTTGGTTGCATCTACTGCATGAACGTAGTTGCACTACACATTTTTTGGGATCATGAGAGCCCATGCACTTGGTGCACCTGTGTATTTCTTGTAACCGTTTAATCCTGGTATTATAATTAGGATAAACAGAGCATTGGTAGGTGGCATGTCCTTGACTACAAAACAGACACCTTCTTTCTTTGGTTGACTTGGTCTCTTTAGCAGACAAGTCATTGGTTACCTCAGAAGGAGATACCGAATAAGCACCTACATTACCACTCCTCTTTCCAGTGGATGGAGTAGTCCTAGATTTATACTTACTAGACTTATTCAAAGTCGGTTTGGGTTTGACCGAAGTGTCAATATTAGGTGGTTTAGACTCAGGTTTAATCATATCATGGGTCTTCAACCTGTTAACCGTTATTCTTAGTCCCTCGAATATTTGGTCAAGAGTGAGAAACTCGGTTTTATAGTGTGAGCAGAGCTCTGCTAAGATATTTCGAGGTAATTTCCTCTGCAAAAGTAACTTGATTGACCATTCCGAGGCTGGTATATCAACTTTAGTACCTAAGGCCTTTACTAGAGACTCTACTTCTAGTCTGAAGCTTTGAAGTGACTCTCCTGCTATTTGGTGCATTCAGATCTAGCAACTGGTAATAAAGGTTAGCTATACTCGACTCTTTGTTGCAATAGTTCAACTTCAACAGTTGTATAGCTTCCTCATAATTACTCTCAGTGAGAGTTAGGTTATGTATGACCTTTTTAGCCTCTCCTTTGAGAAGACTAAGCAGGTATGAGAATTTAGAAATCTTGTCAAGAGACGATTTCTTATGTATATGAACTTCAAATGAAGTCTAAAAATTGTCCCAATTTTCTGTATCCAGCCCTGTAAATGTAGGTAAGTCGAATCTCTGGCAATTGGTTACTGAATTGAGACATAGTATAATTGGTATTGGATTTAGATTGTGTTGCCAGATTGGATAGCATGTAAAGTTTATCTTGAATCTCATCTTCATACTTGGAAATATCTGCTAAAATTTGACCCAATTCATCAGGATCAGTTTCTATGGTATTCAGTAGAGCAATATAAGACTGACTTGTAGATTTAACTTGATCAAATTTCAGTTCAGCCACTCTTACTGATGTCTCTAATTGATAAGAATCAATGGGCGTTGCTTTAGATAAGCCCTCAGACTTGTTAATTAGTCTGGTTAAATGTCCTTTGAGGCCAATATAGGTTCTCCTTAATTGCTCAGGAGTAGCCATGATGGGCTTAAGTCCAAACTTCATGGGATTAGTATATGTATTACTAATGAAGCTTGTGTACTTGTTCATTAGTTGACAAGTAATATTAAATATAGCTTAATTTAACGTGGCTAAATTATACTCTACCTCACTTGAGGTTAAATGTACCTACCTAACAACAAGTAGCTAGATATTTTGTGCACTGTCTGAACTTCACCATTAACTTTCGTCCGGTTAGCTCTTCTATATCACCATTAGATGTAATGGTGATCATCCAGCAATACACAAAATAATGAGTACAAGATGAAATAATATGGAGACACTCCAATCAGAGTTATCTCAAAGTTTAATCCCACCCTTGATAGGGTCAGCACAAATGGTATAATACATATACTACTAACTAGCTTAAATCTAGTCTTGATAATTCCTACCTAAGAAACTACAAGTTTATTTAGTCTGGGTTTGTGCCAAATTCAGCACAATCACAGCCTAAATTCTACCTAATAAGATTGGTAAAGATTATTGTGGTGCAGTAATGTGAATATAGTTGTGCTGTATTTTTGTTTTTTTTGGATTTTATAGTTTATAAGTGTGCACTTGCACACACAAGTGAAAACAATTATGTACAGTTAAGTTTGGCTTGCTAGCCACAGCCGTTTGTGATAATTGATTGTGTTGATCAATTTGTCAACCACATGTAACCTAGAATTACCTGACAGGTGTACACCATCTCCTGCCAGGTTTTGTCTATAAGGTCTGGCTGTAAATTGGATATAAGTGGCATCCAATCTCACTCGTTTTTTCAGCCTGAAATTTATGTATTTAGCAGCTCTCTGGTAGTATTCTGGTGTTACTCCCCAACGATTATCTTGACTTGGTTGGCGAGGTTCCACTAATGTGAATACTACCGAATTACTGATGAGCTTAAATGAAGAAATTATGGCTTTAAGGTGATTGATCACCTCAGCTGGATGACGAGTAGGATGGATGTCATTACCACCTAAGTATATAATGGTTAGATGCTGTGTCCACTCTAACGCAGGTGTTAATGTGGAATTGTTATAAAAGTTATGAGCTGTTGCTCCTGGTGACCTAAAGATTCTTACTTCAGTATGAGGTATAGGTCTAAGTGTTGTGGGTAATTGACTGTGTTCCACGAGTGCTACCTTATACATGAGGTATAAGTAGCAATGACTTGGTGTGACTTAGACTAACCTATGTGTTACGCTGTTGGTAGACACAATTAATTAAAATGGTTAGTCTAGACTACTTCACACAGTGATTAGTTATTACTAATTAGTATTTATATTTATATTTTATGTTTATCCGGTTCGATAAGGACCATAATATGGGACATTTGGGGCTTGACTCTTTTTATTTAATTATTAAAGTAATGAAATCAATTACGATGGACCACCCGCTTTTATAGTGAAGAGGGAAACTAATAAAATGTGATCATTAGAAATTCCTGTAAGAACCAGTGACTATGGATAAATATTAGGAAATATAATCCCTTGAATAATTAATGGGCTGTATAAATAATTTACTTGAATCAGAGCCTCAAACACCTACATTGGGGGGTTATTGCTAGAACTTCATATATGTCTAGGAACTAGTGTGGTTCGTACACCAGTTCATTGTGTAATAACCTAATCTTAAGACCAATTAGAGAATCAATAGAAATTTTGTCACCAATAAGAATATAGATCATGAATATCAGAAATTAATCATTATAATAAACACGTATTATCTTCAGTGCACACAGCATTCCATAAAGACAATCAAAATACTGATAATTTGAATAATCAAGGAAATACGAAAAGTCTTAGCTTGAAGACGTTTTCAAAGACATCAGTTACGAATCATCATCGGGATCTCCGGAATTCCTCGTAGAACACTGGGAGATGAATAACACGGGTAAAGTAACAGCTCGTGGAATTCCTCACACGCGAGCAGTAAATTAAGGGATATTACGTAGCAATGTACTAGGCTACTAAATATCTGTATTCAAGAAATTGGGAATAAAATTAATTTAGAATACTAATTTGTGGTTTATTTATGTCGCTCGACGTGACAACAAGCTACCCTGCTATATACAATCTCTAATGATGCATCAAAAGGGAGTTATATAAGTACTTAGCTAATAGGGCTCTGTATAAGTTGAAACTTGCAGAAACCCGCGTCCCAGGCTTGGATGTCGACGCGCTTATTTGGCCGGTCACGATGGATCACGTAGAACAAATTAACTAGTTCCGGGCTTAATGTCAGGTTAAATCTTGCTGACAATTCACCACAACGTATCCTAGACTCTGACACCAAACGAGTTGCTCAATTCCGCAACAAGTCTTCACGCCGCACACTGGTGACTTCTCCTCGAGCTGGCGTCCACCACCACAATGGCTTATCCCTCTCCCCGGCATCTCACATTCGCCACAGAAATTATTTATCACAAATAATATTATTTTGCGCAGTTGTGGCTAAAATGCTTTGATAAAGACTGGGTTGTAATTCTAGGGAGCTAAATATTATTATTTTCTCGTCTTACGATGGTAAACGAGAAATGGAGATGATTTTAGTTCTCTCCATGGCATTCACGCGTGACGTTAAATTTATTACTTAATAACAATGATAACTAAAAACTCTCGATTTGGCATTATTTAGGAGTAATGTTATTGGTAAATAATTATCACACGGAATACTGATGTTTTTAGAGAATCACACTCAATTCTCTAACACACTGGATATAAATGTGTTTAGCTTGGTAGAATCTGATGCAATACTGGTGTTTGGTTACGTAAGAATTCCAGCATTATTGTACAGATACAATTATTAGTTCAAATAAACACTACTGTTAGTTAATTTTAGTTACAACAGTAATTAGTAGATTTTAGTAATAATTAATAATAATACAACAGTATCGTATTAGTGTTGGAAATTTCCAACAACGGGCTGCTTCCTGGGGGTGGAGGCCTGGTCGATGACCGGGCCACGGAGACACTAAAAAGCCCCGAAATCATCTCAAAATGACCTCAAGATATACCCATCCATGGACAGACAGACAGACATTCTCTTTTATAGATGGAAATGTGTCTGTTCGAGATTGGAGGGCAAACTGGAAATGGGAAAGGATGGGGGAAATGGGGAGGAGAGAGTTGGGCGAGAGAGGAGTGGTGGAATGGGGGGGTTGAGGGGGACTGACAGACTATCTTGGGCACCACTCTAAACCCCATTTATTACCATATATAAAAAGTATCAAAAAGGGACCATTAACAGGCAACAACTGCCAGTGCTGCTGTATATGTCATTAACCAATAGCCATGCAACGTTAGACAGTGAAGTATTGGTAACTGACCTAATACACACTGTACTAAGTATACTCTCCTGGTACATCAGTTGGACAGGAGAGAGAAACATACTATTCTACTGTATAAAATACAACACAGGTTTGTAAAGCTCTGTTTCGAAATTCTAACTTAACTGTTACGATATTATTACAATGTATAGTAGTGGTATAGAAAATCAGTAGCTTTACACTACACTGTAAAGTTACAGGCTTTATGAAAAATTAATAAGCAAAAAATATTTCAAAATCAATAAATACATCAGATTAAACTAAATATGAATATGTTTATTTTCTTTTAATTTATATATATATATATATATATATATATATATATATATATATATATATATATATATATATATATATATATATATATATATATATATATATATCAGTTAAGTTTGTTTATCAACAACCTCGTAATTCACAAGTTTGGGGTGATGATCATGGTTGTGGTGTTGATCATGGTTAGGGGTGATGGTCATGGTTGTGGTGCTGATCAAGGTTGGGGTGATGGTCATGGTTGTGGATGATGATCATGGTTGTGGATGATGGTCTGTTACGGACCCGAGCCCAGAGTCGTAGCACGGAGCAGTGACGACAACGCCATCTGTGGGTCAGCTCCCGAAACCCCCTCCAAATGGACGACGCCATCTAGTGTGGACGGGGTATACCGGCCACAGGGGCTGGATTCCCGTCTTAATCAGCTCGTGACATAGCCACTGCTGACCTCTGGTGAGGTGGCGCTTAGACAGCAACGCCATCTATGGAGTGGATAGGTGGACGTTTGTGTCTAAGCTTGTAAGTGAGGTGCCCTAGTGTCCCTAGCCCAAGTACTAATGACATGTCTGATTACAGAGTCGACCTGGGACTGCTGTATTGAATGATGAGGCAGTCTACCCAAGGCAGCCAAAGTCTCTCCGCATGTTTGCTGCAGAAGTTGTGAGTCCCCCCCCCCCCCCCCCAGACGAACACTGTTGAGTGTGTTAGCCTGCCTGTGACGTGGCAGTACCAGGAATCGTCGTATCTGGGGGCTGGCTGGTGGAAGAGACTAGCCACTGTGGTGAGGAAAGTGATCTGTGGAATCACACGAGGCTCCTGCCTAGGGCTCGCCACCCTAGTATCGGTCGTGGAGTGGCCTACACAGCAGAGCTGATCAGAACCTGACAGCTACAGGCTGGATTTGTGGTTGAAGGCCTCCACGACGGTTCACCCAGTGGGACTGTGATTTGGCTGGCCTGTAGCCAGGGTAGATTCGCTGAGAGAATCGGAGGATTCTTCGTGGGCCAGAAGAAGAGAACCAGGGCTACTCACCGTAGAGCATCCTGTGTCTTCGAAGGAAGACAAGTTATTGTATATAAGTGTAGTTATAGTCCCAGCGAGTGACTGTGAGATATTTATTTATGGTGGTGGTTAATATATATATATTTATTAGTGTATTTGTATCCTTTCCCCTTTTAACTTACTTGCGTTACGGAACACATCCCTTGAAAGCCACTACTAACTTGGGGCCGGATACCCAAAATCTAATAATATCAGAGAAGAACCCAGTTGCGACCCAATAGGGCCATAACATAATTGGCATCTCCAGCGGGATCCGACCCCTTGTCGAGTATGTTTGATAGAGGTGGTGATGTAGCGCAGTCCCTTGTAAATAATTCCCCCTGTTTGTGACTATTAGGACGTTATACGTCCTGTGAGGTGCTCGGTGTGATTCAGTGCAATATTGTGTAGTGCGGTGCTCGCTGTGATTAAGTGCAATATTGTGTAGTGCGGTGCTCGCTGTGATTAAGTGCAATATTGTGTAGTGCGGTGCTCACTGTGATTAAGTGCAATATTGTGTAGTGCGGTGCCCGGTGTAATTACGTGCAATATTGGCAAGTGCGGTATTAGGTGCGATAAAGTGCAATATTGGCGTAGTACAATGCTCGGTGCGTTAAGTGCTAAAGTGACGAGGTGTGTTAAGTGCTAGTGCTCCATCTCAGTGACAATGGCAGAAAAAGCGACCATCGACGATCTGGACGATGTTCAGGCCTTTCTGAACAGGGAGGACTGTCTTGCCAGATTAAAATATCTGGGGAAACAGGAACTCGTATTAGTAAGTGCCTATTTGGAGATAAAGATACGTGCCAGTGATTCCAGTGTGGAGATCTTGTCCAAGTTTCACAAGCATTTGAAGGCCGAAGAGAAACAGGAAAGCGAGGCACAAATTACGAAAGAAAGTGAGGGAAGTAGCTTCCACTGAAAAGGAAGATAAGGGCAGTGACATTGACAGCGATGCAGGTGAGCTGAATATAAGCTTGCTAACGGTCAAAATGCGTGCCTTGGAAATAAATCGAGAGATAGAATGGAAGAAATTAGAAATAGAACGAGAATTGAAAGAAAAAGAATTGGAGATGAGGCGTTTATAATTAGAAGAAAGGAAAGAAGAGCGAGAAAGAGAAAGAGAAGAGAAACGAGAAAGAGAAGAGCGAGAAAGAGAAGAGAAGCGAGAAAGAGAAGAGCGAGAAAGAGAAGAGAAACGAGAAAGAGAAGAGCGAGAGAGAGAAGAAAAAGAAAAAGAGAGACAACATGAGCTAGAAGTATTGCGATTAGGCGGTGGGAGGCAAACAATGGAAACAAATATTTTCGATCCGGTAAGGAACATCAAAATGGTCCCGAAGTTCAACGAGAAGGAAGTTTCGAAGTTCTTTGCAGCCTTCGAGAAAGTCGCAGCCTCTTTGGAGTGGCCAAAGGAGAATTGGGCCATCATGATACAGTCCGTCCTGACTGGGAAGACCCAAATCGCCTACTCCACGTTGTCCCTTGATGACTCTGGCGACTATGACAAGGTGAAGAAGGTAGTGCTCATGGCGTACCAATTGGTACCTGAGACTTACAGGCAGAAGTTCAGGAACCTGAAAAAGACCTCAGAGCACACACTCACCGAATTCGCCACACTCAAGGAACGGCTTTTCCAGGAGTGGTGTGCCTCTCGGACGGTGGAGACCAAAGAAGACCTCGAGCAGCTCATACTGTTAGAGGACTTCAAAGACTGTCTGTCTGGAGATCTGAAGACGTTCTTAGAGGAACAGCAGGTAGAGGTTGCCGCAGGTTACATGCGGCAACCACCATGGCTGAAGAGTACATCTTAACGCATAGGCCTTCTGCTAAGTATGTCCCGAGGAATTACCCTCGTCTGTATGGCAAACCTCGTCAAGACGAAGAGAGACCCGTCCCACAAAGCGCTGTGAAGACGCCCCCAAGTAGCCCTCGGAGGACCAGTCCTAACAGTCCGAAACACCGGAGTCCGAGGAGGAATATGGTGTGTTGGACTTGTGGGCAGAAAGGGCATGTAGCTGCTATGTGCCGAGGCAGAAGAGGTAGCGGCCCACGTAGGGAGGTGATGTTGATGAGCTGTGTGACACCACCAGCAGGAAGCCAGTCTATGACTATTCATGAAGAACCAAGATTGTTTTCCCCTCACACTTCAGGCGGATATGTATCGAGTGATCATACTGGTAGATCAGTTGTAGTGCTCAGAGATAGTGGAGCAGCCCAGTCCCTGATCGTGAGAAACTCGCTACCCGAGGGAGTGAGTGTGGATGGGAGACAAAAGGTTGTCCTGGTTGGGTTTCCTAGAACGCAGTATGTCGCCCCCTTAGTGCCGGTACATCTAGACTCGCCTTACTTCAGCGGCACATGTGCGTTGGCAGTAGTCGATACCCTACCTATAGCTGGGATTGACATGGTACTAGCCAACGACTTGGTGACCGATTGGAGCAACAATCATCCCAAGGTTGTGGACGAGTCAGCCGGAACAGCAAGGTCCGAGGTAACAGCAGGCATTGGTAATATCCAGGTACAGACAGACCCGGAATTAAATAACATGTTTAATTTGTCCTCTACCCGACAGATCGAGAGCATTCTAGCAGAGCCTCCTGATTCTTCTCCCGACGAGGAACATGCGGTTAAGGAGGCAGAAGCGACTGAGCGAGAAGAGAGGCCTCGGGTACAAACACCCACGGATATCCTAGAGTCTGGAGTGAAGGCATCTGAGTACTTGCGGTATGGCAAAGTACCACGTTCATTGAACCGGCCAGAAATTCCCCAGACGTCGGAGGTATGTGAGGTAAGTACGAAAGTTCTAGTACCCTCTTCGGTCCAAACCATGCTAATGGATATAGCCGGTTTTGGACATTACAGGCTCAGGAAGCTTATTCCTCAGTTGGCCATATGTCTCTTAGCAGTATTTTGTCTTCATCCCGTGTATGTTCTCAGTAAGGACCAGTGGACGACCCGACAGATGATGGCTCCCTTGAACATCGCGAAGAGATCCCTGGGATTGGAGATTTGCAATGCGAGTATTGCAGTCAGAGAAGGGACCTGGAAGGTGATGGTAGATACAGGAGGTATGAAAAATGACATTATGAGTGACTGTTTCCGGCAGGTTGACACCCCCCCGCGTGATTGCTGAGCCTAGATGCAGCGTTATACGGAACGTTGGTCGACCTGACGGTGGCAGAGCGAATGCCATCTTCGATGTACGAGCAGCCCTGTTGGGACTAGGTGTGGGCCTAGTAGAGGTGTATGCTGTAAGTACTGACTTACCCACTGTCGCTGTCACTCTAAATTATCGGACCCCTGTATTCCAGGTTCCCGTCTCCCTGAAGGACTACCGGACCGGTACCAGAAATGCCGTCTGTGACCAGCCATCATCGGTGCCACGACACTGGGAAGTGTCGAGTCACCCCAGATCGAGTCTATACCAATCCTTACTCGAGACACGTAAGACAATTATGCTCCTGCGTGACATCTCAGTGAAGGTGTGGAAAATCACATCAGGCAGGTCATTGCCTTCCATTGGCAAGTTTCCTTTGTGTTTCCCATTAGAATAGTTCTGTGGACAAGACATCCTCGCCATTCCAGTTCTGAGTGTACGTGAGTCCATGTGGAGTTGTATCCACGTACAAATTTGGTTTGTGTTTTTTTTTAAAGAATCCCAAACCAAATTCTTTTTGGTGGGGAGGTGTTACGAACCCGAGCCCAGCGTCGTAGCACGGAGCGGTGACGACAACGCCATCTGTGGGTCAGCTCCCGAAACCCCCTCCAAATGGACGACGCCATCTAGTGAGGACGGGGTATACCGGCCACAGGGGCTGGATTCCCGTCTTAATCAGCTCATGACATAGCCACTGCTGACCTCTAGTGAGGTGGCGCTTAGACAGCAATGCCATCTATGGAGTGGATAGGTGGACGTTTGTGTCTAAGCTTGTAAGTGAGGTGCCCTAGTGTCCCTAGCCCAAGTACTAATGACGTGTCTGATTACAGAGTCGACCTGGGACTGCTGTATTGAATGATGAGGCAGTATACCTAAGGCAGCCAAAGTCTCTCCACATGTTCGCTGCAGAAGTTGTTAGTCACCCCCCCGGACGAACACTGTTGAGTGTGTTAGCCTGCCTGTGACGTGGCAGTACCAGGAATCGTCGTATCTGGGGGCTGGCTGGTGGAAGAGAGTAGCCACTGTGGTGAGGAAAGTGATCTGTGGAATCACACGAGGCTCCTGCCTAGGGCTCGCCACCCTAGTATCGGTCGTGGAGTGGTTTACACAGCGGAGCTGATCGGAACCTGCCAGCTACAGGCTGGATTTGTGGTTGAAGGCCTCCACGACGGTGCACCCAGTGGGACTGTGATTTGGCTGGCCTGTGGCCAGGGTAGATTCGCCGAGAGAATCGGAGGATTCTTCGTGGGCCAGAAGAAGAGAACCAGGGCTACTCACCGTAGAGCATCCTGTGTCTTCGGAGGAAGACAAGTTATTGTATATAAGTGTAGTTATAGTCCCAGCGAGTGACTGTGAGATATTTATTTATGGTGGTGGTTAATATATATATATTTATTAGTGTATTTGTATCCCTTTTCCCTTTAATTTACTTGCGTTACGGAACACATCCCTTGAAAGCCACTACTAACTTGGGGCCGGATACCCAAAATCTAATAATATCAGAGAAGAACCCAGTTGCGACCCAATAGGGCCGTAACATGGAAATGGTTGTGGGTGATGATCATAGTTGTGGTGTTGATCATGGTTAGGGGTGATGGTCGAGGTTGTGGTGCTGATCATAGTTGGGGTGATGGTCATGTTTGTGGGTGATGCTCTTGGTTGTGGGTGATGGTCATGGTTGTGGGTGATCATCATGGTTGTGGGTGATGATCATGGTTGTGGGTGATGATCATGGTTGTGGGTGATGATCATGGTTGTGGGTGATGGTCATGGTTGTGGGTGATGATCATGGTTAGGGGTGATGGTCATGGTTGTGGTGCTGATCATGGTTGGGGTGATGGTCATGGTTGTGGGTGATGATCATGGTTGTGGGTGATGATCGATGGTTGATACCTGGTTGACAGGGTTCTGGGAGTTCTTCTACTCCTCAAGCCCGGCCCGAGGCCAGACTTGACTTGTGAGAGTTTGGTCCACCAGGCTGTTGCTTGGAGCGGCCTGCAGGCCCACATACCCACCACAGCCCGGTTGGTCCGGCACTCCTTGAAGGAAACAATCTAGTTTCCTCTTGAAGATGTCCACGGTTGTTCCTGCAATATTTCTGATGCTCGCTGGTAGGACGTTGAACAACCGTGGACCTCTGATGTTTATACAGTGTTCTCTGATTGTGCCTATGGTACCTCTGATCTTCACTGGTTCTATTCTGCATTGTCTTCCATGTCGTTCACTCCAGTACGTTGTTATTTTACTGTGTAGATTTGGTACTTGGCCCTCCAGTATTTTCCATGTGTATATTATTTGATATCTCTCTCGTCTTCTTTCTAGTGAGTACATTTGGAGGGCTTTGAGACGATCCCAATAATTTAGGTGCTTTATCGCGTCTATGCGTGGCGTATATGTTCTTTGTATTCCCTCTATTTCAGCAATCTCTCCTGCTCTGAAGGGGGAAGTGAGTACTGAGCAGTACTCAAGACGGGACAACACAAGTGGCTTGAAGAGCACAACCATTGTGATGGGATCTCTGGACTTAAAGGTTCTAGTAATCCATCCAATCATTTTTCTGGCTGACGCAATACTTGGTTATGCTCCCTAAATGTTAGGACGTCAGACATCATTATTCCCAAATCCTTTACATGCTGTTTTCCTACTGTGGGCAGATTCGATTGTGTTTTGTACCCTGTATTATGTTTAAGATCCTCATTTTTGCCGTACCTGAGTACCTGGAATTTATCACCGTTAAACATCATGTTATTTTCCGTGAAATATTTTCTCTTATGATCATGGTTGTGGTGATGATCCTGGTTGGGGTGATGGTCATGGTTGTGGTGATGATCATGGTTGGGGTGATGGTTGTGGGTGATGGTCATGGTTGTGGTGATGATCATGGTTAGGGTGATGGTCATGGTTGTGGGTGATGGTCATGGTTGGGGTGATGGTCATGGTTGTGGGTGATGAACATGGTTGTGGTGATGATCATGGTTGGGGTGATGGTCATGGTTGTGGGTGGTGGTCATGGTTGTGGTGATGATCATGGTTGTGGTGACGGTCATGGTTGTGGGTGATGATAATAGTTGTCGCTGATGATCATGGTTGTGGGTGATGATCATGGTTGGGGTGATGATCATGGTTGGGGTGATGGTCATGGTTGTGGGTGATGATCATGGTTGTGGGTGATGATCATGGTTGTGAGTGATGGTCATGGTTGGGGTGATGGTCATGGTTGAGGGAGATGATCATAATTGTGGTGATGATCATGGTTGGGGTGATGGTCATGGTTGGGGTGATGGTCATGGTTGTGGGTGGTGGTCATGGTTGTGGTGATGATCATGGTTGTTGTGATGGTCATGGTTGTGGTGATGATCATGGTTGTTGTGATGATCATGGTTGTGGTGATGATCATGGTTGGGGTGATGGTCATGGTTGTGGTGATGATCATGGTTGGGGTGATGGTCATGGTTGTGGGTGGTGGCCATGGTTGTGGTGATGATCATGGTTGTGGTGACGGTCATGGTTGTGGGTGATGATAATAGTTGTGGGTGATGATCATGGTTGTGGGTGATGATCATGGTTGGGGTGATGATCATGGTTGGGGTGATGGTCATGGTTGTGGGTGATGATCATGGTTGTGGGTGATGATCATGGTTGTGAGTGATGGTCATGGTTGGGGTGATGGTCATGGTTGAGGGAGATGATCATAATTGTGGTGATGATCATGGTTGGGGTGATGGTCATGGTTGGGGTGATGGTCATGGTTGTGGGTGGTGGTCATGGTTGTGGTGATGATCATGGTTGTTGTGATGGTCATGGTTGTGGTGATGATCATGGTTGTTGTGATGATCATGGTTGTGGTGATGATCATGGTTGGGGTGATGGTCATGGTTGGGGTGATGGTCATGGTTGTGGTGATGGTCATGGTTGTGGTGATGATCATGGTTGTGGTGATGATCATGGATGTGGGTGATGATCATGGTTGATGTGATGGTCATGGTTGTGGGTGATGATCATGGTTGTGGTGATGATCATGGTTGGGGTGGTGGTCATTGTTGGGGTGATGGTCAAGGTTGTGGTGTTGATCATAGTTGTGGTGATGATCATGGTTGTGGTGATGATCACAGTTGTGAGTGATGATCATGGTTATGGTGATGATCATGGTTGTGAGTGATAGTCATGGTTGTGGGTGATGGTCATGGTTCTGGGTGATGATCATGGTTGTGGGTGATGATCTTGGTTGTGGGTGATGGTCATGGTTGTGGGTGATGATCATGGTTGTGGTGATGGTCATGGTTGTGGGTGATGATCATGGTTGTGGGTGATGGTCACAGTTGTGAGTGATGATCATGGTTATGGCGATGATCATGGTTGTGAGTGATAGTCATGGTTGTGGGTGATGGTCATGGTTCTGGGTGATGATCATGGTTGTGGGTGATGATCTTGGTTGTGGGTGATGGTCATGGTTGTGGGTGATGATCATGGTTGTGGGTGATGGTCATGGTTGTGGGTGATGCTCTTGGTTGTGGGTGATGGTCATGGTTGTGGGTGATAATCATGGTTGTGGGTGATGGTCATGGTTGTGGGTGATGCTCTTGGTTGTGGGTGATGGTCATGATTGTGGGTGATGGTCATGATTGTGGGTGATGATCTTGGTTGTGGGTGATGGTCATGGTTGTGGGTGATGATCATGGTTGTGGGTGATGATCATGGTTGTGGTGATGATCATAGTAGTGGTGATGGTCATGGTTGTGGGTGATGATCATGGTTGTGGGTGATGATCTTGGTTGTGGGTGATGGTCATGGTTGTGGGTGATGATCATGGTTGTGGGTGATGGTCATGGTTGTGGGTGATGCTCTTGGTTGTGGGTGATGGTCATGGTTGTGGGTGATAATCATGGTTGTGGGTGATGATCTTGATTGTGGGTGATGGTCATGGTTGTGGGTGATGATCATGGTTGTGGTGATGGTCATGGTTGTGGGTGATGATCATGGTTGTGGGTGATGGTCATGGTTGTAGGTGATAATCATGGTTGTGGGTGAAGATCATGGTTATGGTGATGATCATGGTTGTGGTGATGGTCATGGTTGTGGTGATGATCATGGTTGTGGGTGACGATCATGGTTGTGGGTGATGATCATGGTTGTGGGTGATGATCATGGTTGTGGGTGATGATCATGGTTGTGGTGATGGTCATGGTTGTGGGTGATGATCATGGTTGTGGGTGATGATCATGGTTGTAGTGATGGTCATGGTTGTGGGTGATGGTCATGGTTGTGGGTGATGATCTTGGTTGTGGTGAAGATCATGGTTGTGGGTGACGATCTTTTTTGTGGGTGATGGTCATGGTTGTGTTGATGGTCATAGTTGTGGGTGATGGTCATGGTTGTGGTGATGGTCATTGTTGGGGTGATGGTCATGGTTGGGGTGATGGTCATGGTTGTGGTGATGGTCATGGTTGGGGTGATGGTCATGGTTGGGGTGATGGTCATGGTTGGGGTGATGGTCATGGTTGTGGGTGATGGTCATGGTTGTGGTGATGATCATATTTGTGGTGATGATCATTGTTGTGGTGATGGTCATGGTTGTGGATGATGGTTACGGTTGTGGGTGATGTTCATGGTTGTGGGTGATGATCATGGTTGGGGTGATGATCAAGGTTGTGGTGTTGATCATGGTTGTGGATGATGGTCACGGTTGTGGGTGATGATCATGGTTGTGGGTGATGGTCATGGTTGTGGGTGATGATCAAGGTTGTGGTGTTGATCATGGTTGTGGTGATGGTCATGGTTGTGGGTGATGATCATGGTTGTGGTGATGATCATGGTTGCGAGTGATGGTCATGTTTGTGGGTGATGGTCATGGTTGTGGGTGATGATCATGGTTGTGGGTGATGGTCATGGTTGTAGGTGATGATCTTGGTTGTGGGTGATGATCATGGTTGTGGGTGATGATCTTGGTTGTGGATGATGATCATAGTTGTGGGTGATGGTCATTGTTGTGGGTGATGGTCATGGTTGTGGGTGATGATCTTGGTTGTGGGTGATGATCATGGTTGTTGTGATGATCATGGTTGTGGGTGATGATCATGGTTGGGGGTGATGATCAAGGTTGTGGAGTTGATCATAGTTGTGGTGATGGTAATGGTTGTGGGTGATGATCATGGTTGTGGTGATGATCATGGTTGTGAGTGATGGTCATGGTTGTGGGTGATGGTCATGGTTGTGGGTGATGATCATGGTTGTGGGTGATGATCTTGGTTGTGGGTGATGGTCATGGTTGTGGGTGATGATCATTGTTGTGGGTGATGGTCATTGTTGTGGGTGATGCTCTTGGTTGTGGGTGATGGTCATGGTTGTTGGTGATGGTCATGGTGGTGGTGATGATCATGGTTTTGGGTGATGGTCACGGTTGTAGTAATGGTCATGGTTGTGGGTAATGATCATGGTTGTGATTATCATGGTTGTGGGTGATGGTCATGGTTGTGGTGATGATCATGGTTGTGGTGATGATCATGGATGTGGGTGATGGTCATGGTTAGGGTGATGGTCCCGGTTGTGCTGATGATCATGGTTGTGGTGATGGTCATGGTTGTGGTGATAGTCATGGTTGGGGTGATGGTCATGGCTGGGGTGATGATCATGGTTGTAGGTGATGATCATGGTTGTGGTGATGATCATGGTTGTGGTGATGGTCATGGTTGTGGGTGATGATCATGGTTGTGGGTGATGATCATGGTTGTGGTGATGATCATGGTTGTGGGTGATGATCTTTTTTGTGGGTGATGGTCATGGTTGTGGGTGATGGGTGATGATCTTGGTTGTGGGTGATAGTCATGGTTGTGGGTGATGGTCATGGTTGTGGGTGACGATCTTGGTTGTGGCTGATGGTCATGGTTGTGGGTGATGATCATGGCTGTGGTGATGGTCATGGTTGTGGTGATGATCATGGTTGGGGTGATGGTCATGGTTGTGGGTGATGATCATGGTTGTTGTGATGATCATGGTTGTGGGTGATGATCATGGTTGGGGTGATGATCAAGGTTGTGGTGTTGATCATGGTTGTGGTGATGATCATGGTTGTGGTGATGATCATGGTTGTGAGTGATGATTATGATTGTGGTGATGATCATGGTTGTGAGTGATAGTCATGGTTGTGGGTGATGGTCATGGTTGTGGGTGATGATCATGGTTGTGGGTGATGGTCATGGTTGTGGGTGATGCTCTTGGTTGTGGGTGATGGTCATGGTTGTGGGTGATGGTCATGGTTGTGGGTGATGATCTTAGTTGTGGGTGATGGTCATGGTTGTGGGTGATGATCATGGTTGTGGTGATGGTCATGGTTGTGGGTGATGATCATGGTTGTGGGTGATGGTCATAGTTGTAGGTGATAATCATGGTTGTGGGTGAAGATCATGGTTGTGGTGATGATCATGGTTGTGGTGATGGTCATGGTTGTGGTGATGATCATGGTTGTGGGTGATGATCATGGTTGTGGGTGATGATCATGGTTGTGGGTGATGATCATGGTTGTGGTGATGGTCATGGTTGTGGGTGATGATCATGGTTGTGGGTGATGATCATGGTTGTGGTGATGGTCATGGTTGTGGGTGATGGTCATGGTTGTGGGTGATGATCATGGTTGGGGTGATGGTCATGGTTGTGGTGATGATCATGGTTGGGGTGATGGTCATGGTTCTGGGTGATGATCATGGTTGTTGTGATGATCATGGTTGTGGGTGATTATCATGGTTGGGGTGATGATCAAGGTTGTGGTGTTGATCATGGTTGTGGTGATGATCATGGTTGTGGTGATGATCATGGTTGTTAGTGATGATCATGGTTGTGGTGATGATCATGGTTGTGAGTGATAGTCATGGTTGTGGGTGATGGTCATGGTTGTGGGTGATGATCATGGTTGTGGGTGATGGTCATGTTTGTGGGTGATGCTCTTGGTTGTGGGTGATGGTCATGGTTGTGGGTGATGGTCATGGTTGTGGGTGATGCTCTTGGTTGTGGGTGATGGTCATGGTTGTGGGTGATGATCTTGGTTGTGGGTGATGGTCATGGTTGTGGGTGATGATCATGGTTGTGGGTGATGATCTTGGTTGTGGGTGATGATCATGGTTGTGGGTGATGATCATGGTTGTGGGTGATGCTCTTGGTTGTGGGTGATGGTCATGGTTGTGGGTGATGATCATGGTTGTGGGTGATGATCTTGGTTGTGGGTGATGGTCATGGTTGTGGGTGATGATCATGGTTGTGGGTGATGGTCATGGTTGTGGGTGATGCTCTTGGTTGTGGGTGATGGTCATGGTTGTGGTGATGGTCATGGTTGTGGGTGATGATCATGGTTGTTGTGATGATCATGGTTGTGGGCTAGTTAGTAGTATATGTATTATACCTTTTGTGCTGACCCTATCAAGGGTGGGATTAATCCTCGAGATAACTCTGATTAGAGTATATCCATATTATTTCTTCTTGTACTCATTAATTTGTGTATATATATTTTGAGTGTTGCTGAATGATCACCATTACATCTAATGGTGATAAAGAAGAGCTAGCCGGACGAAAGTTAATGGTGAAGTTCAGGCACTGCTCAAAATAATTAGTTATTTTGTGTTAGGTAGGTAAATTAACCTCTGAACGAGGTAGTGTAGTCTATTCAAATATATTAGGCTATTATTATTGTTATTGAACTCCACTGAATGAGTCAATATCCCAGTTATCTCAGTAACAAATATTTACTGTCAAGCCAGCCTTTACCCACCAAAATGGAATTGGCTGAAAAAATGAAAAGGACCCTTATCGGTCTGAAAGGTCATTTGACCCGACAGATTACTAAATGTCAAAATCTGTCACAACAGTCACCTGTTGACTACTTTGAATTAGAAGATTTACTTCAAGTTGCTGAAAGCAAATTTGCCCATATTAAGCAACACATGAATCTGTATTTGACAGAACTTCACTCAACTTCTGTAGATGATAGTGAGCTTGAGGATGTTGTAAATGACTTAGACCAGTATGAAGAAGATATACGGGTTAAGCTTCTACCCTTTAAGAAGCAAATTGATAAAAACAAATTGACTATGACTTCTACTGCACATACAGATCCTGATGTCAAATTACCTCAAATCAATATACCCACATTCTCTGGTAACGAGAATGAAAGTTGGGATGATTTCTGGAGTAAATTCGTAGATGCAGTAGACTCTAAAGTTAACATTCCTCAAACAACCAAATTCACTTATTTACAAGGCTTGTTACGAAATGAAGCCTTGAAAGTAATCTCTAATATAACACTGACCAGTGATGGTTACACCCTAGCTGTTCAATTGCTCAAAACCAACTACGATAACAAGGAGAGAACTATTACTGTCTTAGTTCAAAAATTGCTAGATTTACCATCTGCTAATAATTCTACAGATTCTCTCCAAACTTTCAGGCTAGAGTTAGAATCTTTACTCAAGGCCTTAAGCTTTAAAGTCCAAATTCAGACAGCTGAATGGATGACCAAAGTAGTTGTTAGGCGAAAATTGCCAAAAGAAACCTTAGATAAATTATGTACTATGTACAACAAGACCTTTTTGACCTTGAAAGAAATTACAGAAGGTCTACATACCTTAGTCGAAAGACAAAGAGCCAACCAAGATGGGAATAGTGTTTCAAACTTCTCTACTAACTCCCATCGTAACTCAGCTCATGTTGACACTTCAGTCAAACCAAAAATGACTTTAAATAAGTCTAATAAATTTAAACCTAGGACTGCTCCATCCACTGGAAAGGGGAGTGGTAATGTAGGTACTTATTCAGTATCTCATTCTGGTGTAACCAATGACTTGTCTACTATAGGAACAAAGTCAAGCAGAGAGATAAGGTGTCTGTTCTGTAGTCAAGAACATGCCACCTACCAATGCACTGTTTATCCTAACTTTAATACTAGGATTAAACGGTTACAAGAAATACACAGGTGCACCAAGTGCATAGGCTCTCATGACCCCAAAAAATGTGTAGTGCAACTACGTTCATGCAGTAGACGCAACCAAGGTGTACATCACTATGCTTTATGTAGAAAAACTTCTACCCAATCCATGACAACTGGGGAGAATTCCACGAATTCTACCACAGTACAATATTGCAAAAGTGCATCAAGAAATAAATGTACTTGCTACTGAGTCAGGCAATAATACTACTCTGCCTAGAGCTCAACTTAGACTAATAAACAGAAAATCTAGAGTTAACACTAGAGGTCTTTTTGATCAGGGATCACAGAAAACCTTCATTACACAACAATTAGTCGAGCAGTTAAAATTAAAACCTGCCAAAAGTGTGAGATTAAATATTTCTGGTTTCTTGACTAATAGTGGACCTCGTGAATACCAAGTAGTTAAGGTATTAGTGAAACTTGGATCTTCCACTAGTCCAATACAAGCGGTAGTAGTAGATAAACTTCCTATAGACCTGCAGGTCACAGGATTAGCTCGCACTGCGAAATATCTTAAACGAAACCGCATGAGGCTAGCAGATTACAAAATAAATTCTGACTGCCTCACTGATGTTGGAATACTTATAGGCGCGGATCATTATTATAAATTTATAACGGGATGCACCAGACAACACGGAATGAATTTGTTGTCATCTGCTGGAGGCAAGTTGCTTACTGGACCGGTGCTTTTCCAACAAAATCCAGCGTCAACAAACCAACAATCTAACAATATAATAGTGGCGTGACTAGGCTTGGAACAGTCACCCCTATATTTCAGAGAATTATCTGAAGATATTGAGTCTGATCCCCCTGTACATCGTCTGTGGGATTTAGACACTTTAGATATTATCCCTGAACAACCAAGCCCTGATGATATGTGGACTTACCAGCAATATCTGGATACAGTTGTCTATAAAGATAAACAATACTGGATGAGACTACCATGGAAGTTGAATCATCCACAACTTCCAGTTAATTATTTTATGGCAGCCTCACAATTACAGTCTCAATTAACACGACTGCAGAAGCAGCCAGACAAACTGAACATGTATCATCAACTAATCCAACAACAACTCAACAGTAAATTTATCGAGGTTGTTGATGAGGATGACCGGAAAATAGGTCACTATTTACCCCATCATGCTGTGGTGAAAGATTCATTGACGACACCAATACGTATTGTCTTCAACTGTAGTGCTAAAGTGAACCAAGCAGTGTGTCTTTGAATGAATGTCTCCAAACGGGACCTAGCCTAACCCAAAGGCTACATGATGTACTATTACGATTCCGTACTGGTATTTTTGCTTATACTGCTGATATCAGTAAAGCTTTCCTTAGAGTAGGTTTACAGGAAGAGGATCGTAATTACACCAAGTTTCTCTGGATTAAGGACCCACTGGATCCTAACAGTGATATCATCACATATCGTTTTGCCTCAGTATTATTTGGAGCGACGTCTTCCCTGTTTCTATTGCAAGCAACACTAGACACACATTTGAGGAAGTCAAATAGCCCTTATAAGGCAGAAATTAGTGACAACTTGTATGTCGACAATTTCCAGGGAACTACAAATGATCAATCCAATTTGGTAGAAATCTACCATGAGGCTAACCGTGAGTTATTAGGAGCCAATATGCCACTACAATCATGGGTCTCAAATAATAAATCATTAAACCAGATAATCGAGAAAGAATTTCCAGGTTATCAGGTGCCTAATCAATTAAAGGTTCTAGGTGTGGAATGGAACACAAGTACTGACGAGATGAATGTCAAATCAGTACAAACCGATAATTCATCCCTTACCATGAGAAAATTACTCTCGTATGTCAGTCAACCATTTGACCCTTTAGGCTTACTTAGTCCTATATTAATAAGGGGCAAACTCCTAATGCAGGAATGCTGCGAGGAATATATGGGATGGGATGATCCGTTACCAAGTGAGTTACAAGCTAAATGGCAGATACTCTCAACGGATTTCAATCAGTTAGGCGTTTTGAAATTTCCTCGTAATGCTTCAGGACAAAATTTGCCCACAAATTTGCACGTTTTCTGCGATGCCTCTGGCAAAGCGTATGGCGCTGTAGCCTACTTAGTTAATAGTGCACAATCAATTTGGCTCACATCTAAAGCAAGAGTTGCTCCCATTAAGAAGAGATCTTTGCCTCAAATGGAGATGACTGCATTGCTGGTGGGAGTAAGATTGGCTCATTGCCTGACTAAGACACTCAATAATATCCACTTTGGTGAGATTGTCGTGTGGTCAGACAATGAGGCAGTCTTACAATGGGTAAGAAACAACAATAATAAAACTCCCTACGTCAGTAATCGTGTTAGGGAAATTCATGAATTATCTGCTGGATATAAATTCAGACATGTTCCTACTAATGACAATCCTGCAGATTGTTTATCTCGAGGATTAACACTGAAACAACTTATCAAGTCTTCGCTGTTGTTCAATGGACCTTCATGGCTAGTTAGTGGTCAGTGGCCCAAACAAAAGCCACAAGTCATAGTAACCAATATCACCACTCCCATGAAAGAACCAGAACCTCATCGAATCTTAGCTATTGATCCTCACAATTATTCTAACTTAAGTAAGTTATTAAGAGTGACAGCACATGTGTTTGACTTTCTTGCTAAGATAGGAATCCGACATAAGTTTCCCAATCCTATCCTCTACTGGATCAAACGTGCACAACAAGAGACGTATGGAAGTGAATATGAAAATCTTCCAGATAAATTAACCAAGTCTCTAGGTATCTGGTATGATGCCATCACCCATAATATATTAAGGTGTGGAGGACGTTTGCTTCATGCAAAAATTGATCTGGATACAAAGAATCCAATCCTTCTACCACGTCACCACATCATTACCAAACTTCTAGTTTTTCATCACCATCAATATGGTACTTTACATGGTGGAGTGTTAGATACTCTCACCGACCTTAGATAGAAATACTGGCTTCCTCAAGGTCGTCAAACCGTCAAATCAATTATTAAATTCTGTGTAATCTGCAAAAGATACGATGCTCGAGTGTGTCCTTACCCAGGACCTCCACCACTCCCTGAAGAAAGAGTGGTTCATCTTCGTCCTTTTGAAACCACTGGTGTCGATTACACAGGAGCCTTGCTTCTCACTGGCAATCCAGATAAGATACCAGTGAAAGCTTACATTTGCCTCTTCACGTGTGCTACAACCAGAGGCGCACATCTAGAAGTGACTTCAGATATGAGTGCTGAAGCCTTTATCCAAACTTTTTGTAGATTTGCAGCTCGCAGATCCTGTCCCAAACTAATGATATCGGACAATGGTTCAAATTTTGTGGCAGGAGAAGCCTATCTGCGAGAAGTATGGAATCATCCAGAAGTGCAATCAGTCCTGCAGAGACGACAATGCCACTGGAAATTTATAGCTCCAAGAGCCCCTTGGCAAGGTGGGTTCTACGAACGTATGATAGGAACTGTCAAGAAGTGTTTAAGAAAGACCTTATATCGACAGAAAATTAGTTACTCCGAACTCCAAACCCTTGTTGTGGAAATCGAGGCGCGAGTCAATAACCGCCCATTAACATACCTGTCAGATGATTTCTCACAGAGAAAACCTCTGAGTCCCTCCCACTTGATACATGGAGGCCTGCTGAGCCCTCTCATGCCTTTGGAAGAAGAGGACCCCATCGACCCTTCACATGTAACCAGGAGTGACTTAGTAGAAAGTTACTAACATCTCTCAAGAGTAATTGAAAGGTGGAATGAGGTGTGGACTCGAGAGTACCTCACAGCTCTACGAGAGTACCACTACGGAGCTTCGAGTCCTTATAATGAAGTACAACTTAAACCAGGAGACCTAGTATTGGTTGACAGTGATGGACCAAGGTCAGAGTGGCCCATAGGCAAAATTGTTGCTATCCATCCAGATTACCAAGGTATCCTGAGAGTAGTGAAAGTTTTGTGCCAAGGCAACACTACCCTGAAAACCTTAGAGAAGTTGGTACCTCTCGAATTAGCAGAACGAGAGTGTTTACCAGAACCAGCTTCACCAACAGTTTCCGAGGACAGCAATTCTGATCCACCGAGCAACCGCCCCACTAGAGCTGCTGCTCATCAATGCAAGCGGAAACTACAAGCCTATTATAGCTCTGACCAAGAGCAAATACCTTCCCATCCAATTTAAGTAATCATGATGACACTGTGGTGTGATGTCAAGTAACAAATCGTTACAAGTCACCATGACCCAGAACATTCTCATCACAGTAGATTCTCAGTTATTTAAATTGTGTGATTTAAATTCTTAATTGTTGTATAGGCTATAAATAACATCATTTCGTCTAGAGTATCTGAAAGTTTACTAGACTTTTAGACTTAGTAACATAAACATTACATGTCATAGCAACACCAGTCACAGAGTTTATTGTAGGCTTTCTTAGTTATTAACTTTAGAATATTCATAATAACATGTTCCATTCAACATGAAATTTGCAAGACTTAAGTTTCTTGTATGTCCTTGACAATTACGGTACATCCGTTATGTGTGTACTAACATACTAATATTAATACTAACTTTGGGATGGGTATGTCAGTACTCAACAATACACTGCGACCCGATAAATCTCCCCCCGGAGTTATGTTGGAAATTTCCAACACTAATACAATATTATTGTATTATTCTTATAAACTAGTGTTAAAATATACTAATTACTGTAGTAACTAAAATTAACTAACAGTAGTGTTCACATGAACTAATAATTGTATCTGTACAATAATGCTGGAATTCTTACGAAACCAAGCTCCAGTATTACGTCAGATTCTGCCTAGTTAAACACATTTATATCCAGTGTGTTAGAGAATTGAATGTGGTTCTCTAAAATTATCAGTATTCCGTGTGATAATTATTTACGGATAACATAACTCCCAAATAATTCCAAATCGAGAGGTTTTAGTTACAATTGTTATCAAGTAATAAATCTACCGTCACGCGTAAATGCCATGGAGAAAACTAAAATCTTCTCCATTTCTTGCTTACTACCATAAGACGAGAAAGTAATAATATTTAACTCCCTAGAATTACAACCCAGTCTTTATTAAAGCATTTTAGCCACAACTGCGCGAAATAATATTATTCGTGATAAATAATTTCTGTGGCGAATGTGGGACGCGAGCGGGGAGGGACGCCAGTGTGTGGTGGACTGCAGCTCGAGGAGGAGAAGACGCCAATGTGCGGTGTGAAGACTTGTTGCGGAATTGAGCAACTAGTTTTGGTGTCAGAGTCTAGGACACGTTACGGTGAAGTTGTCAGCAAGATTTAACCTGATACTCATCACAGAACTAGTTAATTTGTTCTACGTGATCTGTCGTGACCGTCCAAATAAACGCGTTGACATTCAAGCCAAGCTATCAACCACGTGTTCGCCATTGTGAGAGTGAAGCCTGGGACGCGGTTTCGGCAAGCCTCAACTTAATCAGTACCCTTTTAGCTAAGTATATATATAACTCCCTTTTGATGCATCATTAGAGATTGTATAAGGCGGGGTAGCTTGTCGTTACATCGAGCAACTTAAACAAAACCCATGTTAGTATTCTACTTAATTTATTTCCATTTCCTTGAATATAGATATTTTTGTAGCCTAGTACATTGCTACGTAATATCCGTTAAATTACAGCTCGCGTGTGAGGAATCCACGAGCTGTTACCTTACCCGTGTTATTCATCTCCCAGTGTTCTACGAGGAATTCCGGGGATTCCGAGGATGATTCGTAACTGATGTCTTTGAAATCGTCTTCAAGCTAAGACTTTTCGTATTCCTTTAATTATTCAAATTCTCATTATTTCATTTTATCCTTTAATGGATTACTGTGTACACTGGAGATAATACGTGTTTATTAGAATGATTAATTTCTGATGTTAATGATCTATATATTTACTGGTGATAAATTCTATTGATTTCTTTAATTGGTCATAAGATTAGGTAATTACACAATGAACTGGTGCACGAACCACACTAGTTCCTAGACGTATATGAAGTTCTAGCAATAACCCCCCCCCCCCCCAATGTAGGTGTTTGAGGCTTTGATTCAAGTTAATTATCTATACAGCCCATTAATTATTTAAGTGATTATACTTCCTAATATTTATCCATAGACACTGGTTCTTACAGGAATTTCTAATGATCACATTTTATTAGTTTCCCTCTTTACTATAAAAGCGGGTGGTCCTGCGTAATTGATTTCATTACTTTAATAATTAAATAAATAGAGTCAAGCCCCAAATGTCCCACAGTTGTGGGTGATGATCATGGTTGTGGGTGATGATCATGGTTGTGGGTGATGGTCATGGTTGTGGTGATGATCATGGTTGTGGGTGATGGTCATGGTTGTTGGTGATGGTCATGGTTGTGGGTGATGGTCATGGTTGTGGTGATGATCATGGTTGTGGTGATGGTCATTTTTGAAGTGTTGTATTGTTTATTGCGGCTCTTCTTGAGTATTAAATCAGGAGTCCTTTTATGTTTTGTAGTAAATAGTTATTTCTATTTGTTGGTCTGGGCTGAAAGTTTTACTCAATTTGAAATTATATTTGAAATTATTATTTCATATATGTTATACTGTGAGCTCATAATCTCCAATAGTTTATGAAGGGCAAACTCTGGAATATCTAGCTTTCGTGTTGAATTGTCGTGGTTGTTGCTGTCTTATATTAAATTGATGGTGGGGTCTACAGGACGTTGGTAAATAGGAATTCCACATCTAGAGAAGCTATAATCCCTACTGGCGTAGAAGGGATCATAGAACGGATCTACGTCTTAGAAATCACCGAATGACTTCAAGCTGTAGTTATTTGGTACGTATGGAGTCAGTACCGTGTTGAGTGGCTTAGCTGGACGAGGGTGTAGGGATCTGGCCGAGGATGGGTGGTACACTTAACACCCACAAGCCTTCACCAGGCTTGTGGGTGTTGGCACTACCCTGGAGGTATACAAGGGTGTACGACTACCACAATGGATCTTGTGCAGGTGGATGCTGCCTTTTTTAAGATTAACTGCATCAGTTATTCGGTTGACTTGACCGCGACACATCTCCCGCACAGCAGCTGTGTCAGCCTCACGCAGGAGCTGTACTCTCCTAATTGTGCTTGCGGGGGTTGAGCTCCGGCTCTTTGGTCCCGCCTCTCAACTGTCAATCAAATGGTTTACAGATTCCCGAGCCTACTGGGCTCTATCATATCTACATTTGAAACTGTGTATAGAGGCAGCCTCCACCACATCACTGCCTAATGCATTCCATTTATCAACCACTCTGACACTGAAAAAAATCTTCCTATCGTTCCTGCGGTTCATTTGGGTACTCAGTCTCGACCTGTGTCCCTTTGTTCACGTACCACCCGTGTTAAACAGTTTATCTTTATCTACTCTTCCAATTCCTCTGAGATTTTTATAGGTGGTGATCATTAATCCCCGAACTCTTCTGTCTTCCAGTGTCGTGAGGTTTAGTTTTAGTAATATTTCCTCGTTGCTCCTACTCCTCAGCTCGGGGACTAGCCTGGTGGCATACCTCTGACCCTTTTCTAATTTCGTTTTGTGTTTGACTAGATATGGACTCCTCGCAGGAGCCATATGCTGCAGTATTGGTTCGACATATTAGGTATACAAGGCTCTGAATGATTCCTTAGACAGGTTTCTGAAGGCAGTTCTCATGTTTGATAGCCTTTCATACGCCGCTTATGTTATCTTCTTGATATGGGCTTCAGGGGACAGGTCTGGTGTGATATCAACCCCCATATCCTTCTCTCGTCCTGGCTACAGAATGATTTCTTCTCCAAGCTGGTACCTTGTGATTGGCCTCCTGCTCCCTACGTCTATCTCCATACCTTTGCACTTACTCAATTTAAACTCTAGTAACCATTTGTTGGACCCTTCATTCAGTCTGTCCAGGTCATCCTGTAGCCTCTTGCTGTCCTCCTCTGACTGTGTCGTTGACCTCGGAGCCGTGTTGCGGAGTGGAAAATAGCACAAAGACTTGAATTTCTTCTATCGAAATAGTTATTAGTGATTCTACGAGTTCATTTTCAATTACCAGAGACAATACTTTGCCAGAGACTTAACTCATTGCCAGTGGAGTAACGTGTCTGGCTTTGGTCCGGTACTCTCATGGGAATTACATTTTTGGAGTTGTATTTCTAAATGTTTCATCGCATAATTCTTAACGGGATCAGATTTCCTGCCCAATATATCACCGGTGATGGAATTACTTTGCTTTAAACTTCAATACTCCGACAACTAGGAACAAGTAATAAATGTATTTTTCGAGCCAGTGTTGCCAATGTATTCAGCTACAAACACTCTTTTAATGGTTCAAAATTATATTTTATTTCCAATTATGCTTTGATATATCATTTTATATAAATTTTACATTTCATCCAAAAAATGAGTGAAATATTGATATTTTAAAATTTCGGTTAATGGTTCCAAATTGGAAACAAACATTATGTGATAAAAGTTTTATTACTTTTAAATTTAACGTTATAAAAGGAGAAATATTTTGGCTGTGATCCTATAGAGATTGAATAACAAGAATTTACTGTGAACATTAAGATAAAAATAGTAAAGTATCACGAAAAATATCTATACCATATGAGAGAATTTCTCTGTACAAAATTTCAGGCCAGACGCTTAGAGCTAGCCTCATCCAACCTTGCAGGGGTGTGGGAACCAACCTGAGAGATTTATATTTATTTAATATGAATTTATATAGAATTTATATTTACGTTAATTTATATATTTCGATAGGAATTTGTATGATGTTTAGTGGATTGTATTTCTGCCATTATTCTCACAAATCGATCCTTACACATTAGGGGGTTATATTAAATTATTTATATATATATATATATATCTATATATATATATATATATATATATATATATATATATATATATATATGTATATGTATATATATATATATGTATATATATATATATATATATATATATATATATATATATATATATATATATATATATATATATATATATATATATATATATATATAATATATAATGTATATATAAGCAGCTTATCAAACTACAGTATTAAAGTACATATATTAGTAAATAAATTGAAGTGCCTTATCTTACCAGAAATGAATTAGATAAGATTTCGGAAAGACACTTCCCTTGTTTGATGTTGACAGCGTGTTGATATTGATAGAAACACTAATTTGATCTCCATAACACTTCGTCCAAGAGAGAATTATAGGAGCTAAATTTGCTCCAACGACTCTGGGGCCTGATTCAGGAAGGTACTTACGAAGGTTTTTCCTCTTAGCTAAGAACGAATTCCTTCTTAGCGCCTTCGTGGCGGCTAGGTCCGTATTCAAAGAGCTACCCTAAGTGGAAAAACCTTCGTAAGTTCATTCCGGGATTTAAGTGTGGTTTCGACCACTCGTAGCTTTACGTAAACTGGATATAAGTCATTTTTTCTCTACTACATAACACTGGGATCGATTTATGATATTGGAACATGACCAAAATATTATAGCTGGTGAATCTAGTGAAGTGGAGTCCTTCGTGTTAGTTATATATGCATTCTCTGCTTGAAACTTGAAGTAAATATGTGTTTGATGATAGTAGAATTAGTTTTATAATAGCAAGATATTATACCAGTAGTTATTAAGTAAATAAACACTGGTGAACATGAAATATGAGAGAAGGTGATGAGCCCTGCCTGATGGGATCATTTACTATCACCAAATGCCCCTGTTCACCTAGTAGTAAGGGTGTACCTTAGCTATACATACCCATTTCTAATTTATTTAGTTTGGTTTTATTTTGAAATTAAATCTGGGTGAGACATAAAATAAAAATATGCTGCACAAATGATGTTAGGTAAGGAGAAGGGTAAAAATGTCACAAACTTTATTCATTGAATACTTAAAGCTATAATTATGACTATATACTGTAGATTATTAAAAAAGAGAGAGGGAAGTAGGGGTCCAAAACCTCTTCCTGTTATACAATTTGGGTGTGGAACAAGTAATTATCAAAAGAAGGCACCATGCCGGGAAGGCTATGTAGCAGTAAGGCAGTGAGGTGAGGCAGCTACTTATTTGAGAAATGCTTATTTTATTTACCTTATAAGCTGAGGCAACTTATTTTATTTGAGGAATACTCAGCTGATTCCTCTACATTTAGCATGGAACAAATTTGTGTCCAAGACCTCTTCCTGTTACTCAATTTGGCTGTGTGTAACCAAACTAGAAGTGCTCTACAAATCAAGGGACCCAGAATGTGGAATGACCTCCCGAATCATGTCAAAGGCTGTACCTCTCTCAACCAGTTTAAGAGTTAAACCAAGTACTGCCTAATTAACTCCATGTAACCTAACTTACCTCCTAAATGTCAACCTATGTCTTGCTATTTTTTAAACAACGCTGTTCACCAACATGTGCAATTGCTGAGTTATGCTATGCTAACCCCCCTTTTTGTATTTTTTATTCCTTCTTTCAACACAATTTATACCTAATCCCGATTACTAAGTTTTAGTCTGTGTTTTTTCCCCCACACTTTGCCCGAAATGCTATGAGTATTAGTGGCTTTAGGTATTGTATGTACTAGCTCTGTCTATAAATCCAACATTATGTTTGTAAATCAACTGTATGTACTTTTCCTGAATAAAATGTATTTATTATTTATTTTTTAATCAGTAAGTATTAAAAGAAGGCACCAAGCTGGGAAGGCTATGTAGCACCATTGTGTGTAACAATAAACCAAATTTTTTTTAACAAATAATGCACCTGTATGGTAAAACAAATCCTGTCAGCTGTAAAAATATTGATGCAGTTATTTAAATGAAAAATATAATGAAAGAAATATTACTGGTTTATTTTTATCCTATCTTTTTGTACTGTACAGTATATCCAAGGAAGTGAAAAATTGAGACATAATGCACAATTTAATGAATGATTAGCATGGATTAGCAGTTCAAAAGAAATATGACTTGTATTACATATCAACATGAGATCTTAATGATCCATGGTCAACATGATTTAATAAGGATAATACAGTACTGTATTTGTAATAATACAAACTATAATTTAACATCTTTATTACTGATTTTTTTTATTAAGAAGATTAGGTATACACAGCAATGTGCTGCTACCCTATTCTCAACCCGTTCTCACACAAGACAGCACATATATGACTTAATGCTTAAAGTCAATATGTTGAATATGAATTAGTAAATATGTGATATATTCCCAGTTACTTTTTTTTCCAAGGCCCAAACTCTTCCTCACGTACCAACTTGCGTCTCACAGTACCCGTCCGTCAACCTAGATAGCAGAATAGTCGTGATTGGTTCAATTATAAGGAAAATTGTACTTTTCAGGTCCCACATGGGTTGTGAAATTTACCTACTATTGTCCATGCTCTTAGAATATTATAGATCAGCTACTTCCTATTGAAGGGTCGTAGTTTTGTTTTGAGAAATATTAGTTGTTCTTAGTAAATTATAATAAGCACTAAAAATTATTACATAGAATAACAGTCCTTCACCAATCAATATTATATACCATAGTTGGTGCTTTACAAATCTTTAAAGGATGTTTTGTAGGAACGCTAACAGAAAACGATGGTTCATTGGAATGTCTATGGGGTAAACTACTCTAAACAGGATGGTATTGTGTCTACTATACCAACTACAGGATCGGTATATTGTCCACTACCACCTGTTAGGTGAGTAAGGGGTGCAATACCACCCACAGGATGGGTATGAGGGTCACATCCACCCAGAGGATGAGTATGGGGATCACATCCACCCACAGGAAGGGTATGGGGTCCAATACCACCCACAGGATGAGTATGGCGTCCACTACAACCCACAGGATGGGTATGGGGCTCCAACCACCCATAGAATGGGTATGGGGCTCCAACCACCCATAAAATGGGTATGGGGTCCAATAACACCCACTGGATGTGTATATGGCGTCCATTGCCGCGCGTCGAGCTCGAAAACCGCAGCATTCATCTCAGAACCATGCCTATTTCACGCAGATTCCTTAATAAACGTAAAAGTTTTATATGTCACAAGAAAGATAGAAATATAAGCTTTATTCTAAATACCTTACCATGGGCATATTTAAATTTAAACCGAAGATACGTGTACTTTTATAATAGCCGAGCTCCGACCCCGGACAGATCGATCGACCGAGTAACTCTCTCTCAGAACAATGTTTATTTCACCTGAATTTGTTAGTAAACATATATGTTTTATATGTCTCAAGAAAGACAGACATATAAGCTCCACTTTAAACACTTTACTATAGACATATTTAAATTTCCAATGAAGATTATTGTATTTTAAAAATTACGGAGCTCCCACCCCGTACAGACTGAACGACAGAGCAACTCTCTCTCAGATCAATGTATATTTCACGTAAATTCGTTAATAAACACAAATGTTTTATAAGTCTTAAGCAAGATAGAAATAAGAGCTTCATTTTAAATACATTACAATAGACATATTTATAGCTCAAGTGAAGATACATATGTTTTTATAGTAGCGCTCAGTAGCTTGTCGGGCATGGAGTGCAGACGCCTACGCACTTGCCGATATATTGTATAATTAACAAAGATACGCTAATAAAGCCTAAAATCTTATATGCCTCCAGAAAGACCGATATATGAACATTATTATAATTGCACCAAATGAAATATATCATGTTCGAGAACAAAGATATATCAATTTTAATTTAAGTTTCGACTCTCTCTCGGGTGAGAGAGATGGGGCGACTCTCGCCCCATCTATTGGAGATTCTGTGCACTAAATACCCAAAGCTACTCAAACCCTCCTAGCATTATTTAAGTAATGAAGTAATATGGTATATTTACTCACTATAATGTGGGTGCTAAATGCAGAACATGAGAAAACATATATTTACTCCAAACTAATATAATTTCATTATGAAATAAGTAGCATCAAAGGAAGTCGATGGTCCAAGCAGCAATGTTGTGGAGCGACTTATCCAAGATATATCGTTGTTTGGAAAGTGTTTGTTGGCATATCCAGTTGTCGCACTTCTCTGCTCGAATTATCACAAATTTAAATTATAATGTTAACAAGTAGAATACATATTTTTAATAAAATCTTACATAACTAGCCAGAAAACATTTAACATTAATTAAAAAATATATGTTTGGAAGTTAAATCGACTTCATAGGACAATGGTTTTGTTATATATACTCGTTATTCGTTGACATGCGTTCGCTACTTAAACTACCATGTACTGTACTTATGTAAAATCTCCCATGTCTCTTCGCTCATCTCACCGAACCCTACAGGCTCTGTGATATATTGTTTAATTAATTGAGATTCACAAATAAAGCTTATAATTGTATATGTTATCAAAAAGGCAGAGCTTAGTTTAGTTCATTTATTATGCACTCCATACCCATCCTATGGACGATAGTGGAGTGTTACAGAGGCACATAATGGGCTCAGGGAATGAGCCCCACAATTCATATAGCCAAGCAAGTTATAATATTGATAAGCTAGTTACAAAAGTCAATACACATTGTCACATCAACAATGGGCTCGAGTCCGACCACAAGTACAGTTTATAATTTAAGATATTCTAGATATTGTAATTAACGAAAGTATTTATGTCATCTGAAAGGTAGAAATATAGGCTACATTTAAAATCCTTTGTCATAAATATAACTGAAGTGAAAACGAAGATATATGCGTTTTGATAGTTACTTGATGGCTTGCTCTGAGAGTGTGAAGCCCTGCACACCAGCCAATAAATTGTATAATTAGTTTCCATATATTTTAATTAATCTTAAAAATCTATATGTCAGAAGAAAGGAAGATGTAGCCGTTAATGTGACAACATTTAAAAATATATATATCTTAAGTTAAATAAATAATACCACCTTATTGCCGGTGTCCGGACTCATGAAAATTACCTAGGTATCAGTATCCAGCCAGGCGGGGATCACAGGCTGCACAATACTGATAAATTTATGTAATGCACTACTTGTGGTCGATCTCGAACCCATTTATGATGTGACGACTTATAGTGAATTTTGTAACTAGCTCATTAAGATTGTAACTTGCTTAGCTAAATGAATTGTGGGGTTCGGTCCATTCATTTTCTTTCTTTATTATGCACCCCATAATACACATCCCGTGGGCGGTGGTGTAAAGGATTACAGAGGCACATAATCGGTTCAGGAACTGAACCCTCTAGTTCGTTTAGCTAAGCAAATAACAATCTTTTGACGCTAGTTACAAAAT
>NC_091152.1:47402028-47419528 GCF_040958095.1 Procambarus clarkii | reverse complement strand
AGACTGAGCCTATCATCATTATAGGTGATTATAACGCTAGTCATAGGAATATTGGTAATTCGCAGTTCAGTAATCGTAACGGCAACCAACTAGTGTCACTATTAGGTAGTCACGATGATGCACAGATTGTGGGTGACCTTGAACCAACGCATATCTACGGAGGTATTCTTGGTCTATGTCTCGGGTTCAACGTCGCCCACACCGTGTGCGCCTCGTCAATAGTGCCAGTTATGGCGTCTGATCATCTGCCCATATTAGCCACTGTAAGCATTGGCAGCTCTATCCTCCCTGGCGGAGTGTTCAAGCGGAAGAGGCTGGCTGTGCCCATCGATCAACGAGACAATCTTGTTGCTCATGTGTCAGATTGGTGCAGTCATCTGAGCCTTCATCAGTTGAAGATTTTAACAATGAGCTCACAGGTACTATCAACCAGTTTATAGAATCACTTGATCCATCGTCCAGGCCACGTAACCCAAATTACACTGGTCATAACACTTATGTTTATTATAATGATTCTAAATTGCAGACACTAAAACGCACTGCCAGAATAATTGGACTAGCTTGTAGAAGGACCCGCACTGCTGAAATGCTTCGGCTCTTTCAAGCGGCTCTGGCTAAGGCCAGGGAACGTATGGTGGAGCTGAGGCAGACAGACTGGGAAACTTTTGTCCGTGGTCTCAATTCTCACACGCCACTAAGTCGGGCATGGAAGGATATCAACAAGATCAAAGGGAAAAATGCTGCAGAGATCTCGTACCCTAATCCTCTGCACAGAGCAAATGAGCTTGTTGATGCTTGGGCCACGACTTCCAGCTTTGACAGTCTTTCTCTACCCTCAAAGAATGAATTAAATAATAGATATACTGATAGGGCAAGGCTCCTTGACTTCATGCGTCATCAAGAGGATGACTGTGACATGCTTTTTACTGAATACAAACTAGATTCTGCTCTACATAAAGGCAAAGCTACATCACCCGGGGAGGATGGAGTTACTGACGGCATACTGCATATGCTTCTGCTAGTTCCAGGGAATACCTTTCTCCAATTGTATAATATGAGCTATGTAACTGGGGAGCTTCCTAAGTCATGGACCAACAGTGTTATTATTCCCATTCCTAAACCTCACCAGCCGAGTGCTTTTCGCCCAATCTCCCTCACTAGTTGTCTCTATAAGTGTCTTGAGAGGATGGTTCTCAACCGTCTCCTTTACAAAATTATTAATATGTTGTCTCCCCAGATATATGGCTTTATGCATGGAAAGAGTGTACATCACTGTATTACCACATTCCTCACCCTGCATACTGATAGGTCATACACCACTTTCCTAGATCTTAAGTCAGCCTTTGACATTGCTAACCCACACGTCATTCTGAGAGAACTTGCTAAAATAAATGTTGGAGGATGGCTTCTACGGTGGATAAGAGGCTATCTATCCAACAGGAAGTCATCTGTACTGTTCCATGGGCATAGGAGTGTAACGAGATTTTTTGAACGTGGCACTCCACAGGGAGGTGTCCTCAGTCCTACTCTGTTCAATGTGTTAATCAGTGCACTTTTAAACTTTGTAACTAGAAGGTCCAGCGAACACATCATTAGCTATGTGGATGATATACTGATCCACACCAATGGGTATACCAACACCCAAAATGTTCTGAACTCTGTATTGTCCACATGTCAGGAACTATGCTTAGTCATCTCAGTAGAGAAAACAAAGATCCTGAACCGACACCCACCCAGACGGGGTGGGGCCGATCGCAAAATGCAGTTGGATGATGGCTCTCTGCTCGACTAGTTACCAGATACAAATACCTTGGTCTTGAGGTTCTACTGTACCGCAATGTTTAGCCAGACTGGGTCGCCAATGTAGAGAGAGGCTCCGTGCTCTCAAGGCTGTGGCAGGCTGTGGCAGGCAAACACAACTGTACTGTACAGTGTTATATATTTATTTCAATTTGAACAATTTTTAACATTAAAGGATACCTGGTTGATGGGGTTCTGGGAGTTCTTCTACTCCCCAAGCCCGGCCCGAGGCCAGGCTTGACTTGTGAGAGTTTGGTCCACTAGGCTGTTGCTTGGAGCGGCCCGCAGGCCCACATACCCACCACAGCCCGGTTGGTCCGGCACTCCTTGGAGGAATAAATCTAGTTTCCTCTTGAAAATGTCCCCGGTTGTTCCGGCAATATTTCTTATGCTTGCTGGGAGGACGTTGAACAACCGCCGACCTCTGATGTTTATACAGTGTTCTCTGATTGTGCCTATGGCACCTCTGCTCTTCACTGGTTCTATTCTACATTTTCTTCCATATCGTTCACTCCAGTACGTTGTTATTTTACTGTGTAGATTTGGTACTTGGCCCTCCAGTATCTTCCAGGTGTATATTATTTGATATCTCTCTCGTCTTCTTTCTAGTGAGTACATTTGGAGGGCTTTGAGACGATCCCAATAATTTAGGTGCTTTATTGCGTCTATGCGTGCCGTATATGTTCTCTGTATTCCCTCTATTTCAGCAATCTCTCCTGCTCTGAAGGGGGAAGTGAGTACTGAGCAGTACTCAAGACGGGACAACACAAGTGACTTGAAGAGTACAACCATTGTGATGGGATCCCTGGATTTGAAAGTTCTCGTAATCTATCCTATCATTTTTCTGGCTGTCGCAATATTTGCTTGGTTATGCTCCTTAAACGTTAGGTCGTCAGACATTATTATTCCCAAATCCATTACATGCTGTTTTAATACTATGGGTACATTTGATTGTGTTTTGTACTCTGTATTATGTTTAAGGTCCTCATTTTTACCGTACCTGAGTACCTGGAATTTATCACTGTTAAACATCATGTTATTTTCTGATGCCCAGTCGAAAACTTTATTAATATCAGCTTGAAGTTTTTCAATATCCTCAGCCGAGGTAATTTTCATACTGATTTTTGTGTCAAATCCTTTAATTAAATCCTTTAAAAAGGATAAATCCTTTAATTGGTTGAAATTGGTTTTAACATTCGAAATCTAATTTGTTGATGTTAAATAATATAATATGTTGATGTTGATAATATAAGGTTTAAATTTATTAAGATACATACTTTAAAAACTATTTCTATTTGATACCAACAGTATCACGTTAAGAGAAGCGTCTCGCCTTGCTAACCCAAGTATAAAATATATAAAGAAACGGTGCAACTGTACTGGTATCTGCAGTACAAATTTATGTCCCTATTTAAAAAAAAAATAAACTGAACCAATCACTGCCACTCCTCACACCAATGCAACAATAAGGAGAGTGATAACAGTGCTTCACATTCGACAATGTTAAATTATTTAACAAATGACGAGATAATGAACATTGGAACAAATGTACAGCTCTCTGACCTTCATATAAAATCTGCATGTGACCTCATCAAACAAACTGTGCCAAGCCTAGAAGGCCTTCATGACCCAGCGTGGTAGCGGGACCTCTCCTGGCCAGTTACAATTGGTGAATTTATTCAAATTATCCAAGTTGATGGTTGTCACTGGGCCACCGTTTCCAACATTGGAGTAACTGGACAAATTAACATATACGACACCAGGCATAAATTACCATCCAAATCTACTGAAGTCATCTTGTATGCTCTTGCTAATTGCCAGGATGATAAGCTGATATGCAATATAATGAATGTCAGCAGACACAAGGACTCAAGTATGAGTGGGGTATATGCTGTGGCGTTTGCTGCATCACTTGCAAGTGGTGTAGATCCGGTGAACCTCGTATGATATGCAGAATGAGACAACATCTTCAAGAGAACTTTAAAGGAAAGTGTCTCATCTCATTCCCTGCAGCTCAGACACTGAGAAGAAAACGAATCATCCGGTCATGCTCGATGGAAGTGTACTGCATTTGCAGAAAGCTAAATGATTTGAAGCTGATGGTATGCTGTGAACGTTGCAATATTTGGCACCATGGATCATGTGTAGGTGTTACATAATGTAATGATGATTCGTGGATTTGTTTCTTGTGCGCTAGCAAGTTGTAAATTATAATTTAAAATACTTAATTAATACATTATTATTATTATTATTATTATTATTATTATTATTATTATTATTATTATAACCTTACCAAATGCTTTGCTGAATCAAATAATGTTATTACTTTCAATGTGTTACAATAGCATAATTAAGTGCTGCAACTATCAGGTCTTTTATATAGTCGGTATTTGTTATATTCTGTACTCTTTTAATGTTATTTAAATTTCAAATAGAAATAGTTTTTAAAGTATGTATCTTAATAAATTTGAACCTTATATTATTTAACATCAACAAATTAGATTTCGAATATTAAAACCAATTTCAACCAATTAAAGGATTTATTCTTTAATGTTAAAAATTGTTCAAACTGAAATAAATATATAACACTGTACGGTACAGTTGTGTTTAATTATGTTTTGCGATTCCTTTGGAAAAGGTATTTGTGCACCAAGTACTACTAGGTCATTATGAGATATGCTGAATGTTGTCAATATACCATCTGAATACGCTTCACTTTGCGTTAATCATTGAACGTCCTAATGATTAAGGTCCCCAAAAGGACTTAATCAGACCTCAGTGGATATTTTTACTCTCCCTCTCTCTCTCTCTCTCTCTCTCTCTCTCTCTCTCTCTCTCTCTCTCTCTCTCTCTCTCTCTCTCTCTCAGAGCATCCCTTTATGTGTTGTATGTGGGTGCTGAAGTTCAGTCTCTTGTCTATGTACCCAAGCAAACCCAAGCAAACTACTGTGGAAATGTGCAGGACAAACATATCAATTGTGACACTAGCTCTCCACATATAGCATTTGCTTAATTTAGAAACTGTACTTGTGGTCGATCTCGAACACATGTTGTTGATGTGACGATGTGTTATGAATTTTGTGGCTAGCTCCTCAAGATTGTAACTTGCTTAGATAAATAAATTGTGTGTTCAGTCCCTGAACCCATTATGTGATAAATTAACTAAACTAAAAACTATAGTATGGCGACGAAACCTGAACTGCATAATGTAAATAGGGATTAACCAGAAAAAGATATAGGTGAAGAATAACACCAGGTAACTGTAAAGCTGCCGCCCAGTTGGGTGGGTGTGGAGCAAGACTAGTAACTGTGCGACTCCTCATAGATGTAAAGTGCCTTGTATAGTGACTGTTGTGAGCCTCTTGTTGAATCACTTGTGACACAAAAAATTACTGATGTGTGTATTTGTGTGGGTGATTAAATATGTATGTGTATTTATATATGTATACGTATGTATATGTACATGTATGCATAAGTATGTGTACATTAATAATTTTGTAACTAGCGTCAAAAGATTGTTATTTGCTTAGCTAAACGAACTAGAGGGTTCAGTTCCTGAACCGATTATGTGCCTCTGTAATCCTTTACACCACCGCCCACAGGATGGGTATTATGGGGTGCATAATAAAGAAAGAAAATGAATGGACCGAACCCCACAATTCATTTAGCTAAGCAAGATACAATCTTAATGAGCTAGTTACAAAATTCACTATAAGTCGTCAAATCATAAATGGGTTCGAGATCGACCACAAGTAGTGCATTATATAATTTATCAGTATTGTGCAGCCTGTGATCCCCGCCTGGCTGGATACTGATACCTAGGTAATTTTCATGTGTCCGGACACCGGCGATAAGGTGGTATTATTTATTTAACTTAAGAGATATATATTTTTAAATGTTGTCACATTAACGACTACATCTTCCTTTCTTCTGACATATAGATTTTTAAGATTAATTAAAATATATGGAAACTAATTATACAATTTATTGGCTGGTGTGCAGGGCTTCACACTCTCAGAGCAAGCCATCAAGTAACTATCAAAACGCATATATCTTCGTTTTCACTTCAGTTATATTTATGACAAAGGATTTTAAATGTATCCTATATTTCTACCTTTCTGATGACATAAATACTTTCGTTAATTACAATATCTAGATCAAACTAATATTGATTTTCAAAAGGTTGTATATTTTCCATCAATGGAGAGCATCAGCCAAGAAGCCTTCTTTAAAATATGAATATCTTTCCTCACCCAATAAGATCTAATCTCTGAATAAAACGCAAAAAAAAAACTTGATTGTAACCTATCCACCGCTGCCCATTGGATGGGGGAGAGGGGGTTATGTGTAGGATAAACATATCAATTGTGACACTAGCCCTCCATATATGTCAGTTGCTTAAATTATAAACTGTACTTGTGGTCGGTCTCGAGCCCATTGTTGATGTGACAATGTGTATTGACTTTTGTAACTAGCTTATCAAGATTATAACTTGCTTGGCTATATGAATTGTGGGGCTCATTCCCTGAGCCCATTATGTGCTTCTGTAACACTCCACTATCGCCCATAGGATGGGAATGGAGTGCATAATAAATGAACTAAACTAAGCTCTGCCTTTTTGATAACATATACAATTATTAGCTTTATTTGTGAATCTCAATTAATTAAACAATATATCACAGAGCCTGTAGGGTTCGGTGAGATGAGCGAAGAGACATGGGAGATTTTACATAAGTACAGTACATGGTAGTTTAAGTAGCGAACGCATGTCAACGAATAACGAGTATATATAACAAAACCATTGTCCTATGAAGTCGATTTAACTTCCAAACATATATTTTTTAATTAATGTTAAATGTTTTCTGGCTAGTTATGTTAGATTTTATTAAAAATACGTATTCTACTTGTTAACATTATAATTTAAATTTGTGATAATTTGAGCAGAGAAGTGCGACAACTGGATATGCCAACAAACACTTTCCAAACAACGATATATCTTGGATAAGTCGCTCCACAACATTGCTGCTTGGACCATCGACTTCCTTTGATGCTACTTATTTCATAATGAAATTATATTAGTTTGGAGTAAATATATGTTTTCTCATGTTCTGCATTCAGCACCCACATTATAGTGAGTAAATATACCATATTACTTCATTACTTAAATAATGCTAGGAGGGTTTGAGTAGCTTTGGGTATTTAGTGCACAGAATCTCCAATAGATGGGGCGAGAGTCGCCCCATCTCTCTCACCCGAGAGAGAGTCAAAACTTAATTTAAAATTGATATATCTTTGTTCTCGAACATGATATATTTCATTTGGTGCAATTATAATAATGTTCATATATCGGTCTTTCTGGAGGCATATAAGATTTTAGGCTTTATTAGCGTATCTTTGTTAATTATACAATATATCGGCAAGTGCGTAGGCGTCTGCACTCCATGCCCGACAAGCTACTGAGCGCTACTATAAAAACATATGTATCTTCACTTGAGCTATAAATATGTCTATTGTAATGTATTTAAAATGAAGCTCTTATTTCTATCTTGCTTAAGACTTATAAAACATTTGTGTTTATTAACGAATTTACGTGAAATAAACATTGATCTGAGAGAGAGTTGCTCTGTCGTTCAGTCTGTACGGGGTGGGAGCTCCGTAATTTTTAAAATACAATAATCTTCATTAGAAATTTAAATATGTCTATAGTAAAGTGTTTAAAGTGAAGCTTATATGTCTGTCTTTCTTGAGACATATAAAACATATATGTTTACTAACAAATTCACGTGAAATAAACATTGTTCTGAGAGAGAGTTGCTCGGTCGATCGATCTGTCCGGGGTCGGAGCTCGGCTATTATAAAAGTACACGTATCTTCGGTTTAAATTTAAATATGCCCATGGTAAGGTATTTAGAATGAAGCTTATATTTCTATCTTTCTTGTGACATATAAAACTTTTACGTTTATTAAGGAATCTGCGTGAAATAGGCATGGTTCTGAGATGAATGCTGCGGTTTTCGAGCTCGACGCGCGGCAATGGACGCCATATACACATCCAGTGGGTGTTATTGGACCCCATACCCATTTTATGGGTGGTTGGAGCCCCATACCCATTCTATGGGTGGTTGGAGCCCCATACCCATCCTGTGGGTTGTAGTGGACGCCATACTCATCCTGTGGGTGGTATTGGACCCCATACCCTTCCTGTGGGTGGATGTGATCCCCATACTCATCCTCTGGGTGGATGTGACCCTCATACCCATCCTGTGGGTGGTATTGCACCCCTTACTCACCTAACAGGTGGTAGTGGACAATATACCGATCCTGTAGTTGGTATAGTAGACACAATACCATCCTGTTTAGAGTAGTTTACCCCATAGACATGGGAATTCTGTTGGGAATTATTGTTAATACCGTAGTCTTTGGACTTGTAACATCATAAAAACATCTCATTTGAATTAACTTAATTATCAGTATCAAAACAGAGTAAATGTGACCCTTCTATCACTTATTGACATCTGGACAAAGAGAGCGAAGGCGTCAGTGGTGAGGGGGTCAGCTATTGTTAAAAGACCAGGACCTAGATTCAGGAAGCTCTGTGTATTTCTTCGTAAGTGGGTTTGCTACGAAGGTTCCTAAGTGCGCCCTAAGAAGATGCTTAGGTGCGATTCAATAAGGTATACTTAGGAAGAAAATTGTTGGTTCACCTGCGTGCCGATAGAGGTCACTACTGTGTTTCGTTTGGCCAATCAGAGAGCAGCAACATTCTTCATATTGAAGATTTAGCGCTGGCTTATCGGAGCTCTACTGCCGCCTATTTACGTCGAATTTTCTTATAAAATTAGTATATTTCGAAGTAAAACAATGTTTTTTCAACTTCTACAGCCAGCACCGACATTGTAGTAAACAAATATGTTACATTTGTTGTTTACCTACGTAATTCTAAGAGATACTGTGTAGCTGTCCTTGTTGCTCGGAAGATGCGCTGACAATTATTGTATATATTTACTGAATTTACCCAAGGGCCACTAACTATCTAGTGGCCTCGAAGAGGACAGAAAGCCGGCGGCTTGTTAAAGGGCCCGCCAATTGTCTTAATGATATTTTTTAGCTGGAATTTGGCATTTACGGCTTCAGCGGGTAGGCGGTTCCATGGGTTTATAGCCCTCTTGGTGGAAAAAAAACATCTGTTTTCAGTCCTACTTGAGAGAACATACTCTCCAACACTATATCTGTGATTGTCCTGTTATCAGTGACTTCATACCAAATGGTATGAGGTATTTTGAGCTCTGTAATTACTTCATACACTCAGGAATATTGGAAGATATTCTTGTGCTGCACCCAGATTTTGCCAGTGGAGGCTAATAGATCAGCATTAAGTATTTTGTTCTCTCCTAATTCCATGTATGACTGGCCATCCTGTGAGGTGAGGATGTTGGGTGAGCTGGTAGCTGGTTTTTGATCTACACTGTGTGGTCCTTTATACAGAATAGGAAAGCAGCACATTGCTGTGTATACCTAAACATGTTTAAAAATACATTGTTTGAGAGGAGTTTTGTAGAAACTGGTAAGAGTAATTATAATATAATGTTTCCATGATTCAGTGCTTACCTCTTGTGAAAATTGCTTAGAGCTGTTTAGTCAGAGTTGATTTGTTTTTTGTATTGAGGCTGGTATTTTCTAAATTGATTCCATGTACAGTATGTCTAACCATCCTGTGAGATGGGAGTATTAAATAAACTTATAGCTAGTTTTTTATCTACACTGTGTAATATTCCATATAGAATAGGCAACCCGTTCTCACACAAGACAGCACATATATGACTTAATGCTTAAAGTCAATATGTTGAATATGAATTAGTAAATATGTGATATATTCCCAGTTACTTTTTTTTCCAAGGCCCAAACTCTTCCTCACGTACCAACTTGCGTCTCACAGTACCCGTCCGTCAACCTAGATAGCAGAATAGTCGTGATTGGTTCAATTATAAGGAAAATTGTACTTTTCAGGTCCCACATGGGTTGTGAAATTTACCTACTATTGTCCATGCTCTTAGAATATTATAGATCAGCTACTTCCTATTGAAGGGTCGTAGTTTTGTTTTGAGAAATATTAGTTGTTCTTAGTAAATTATAATAAGCACTAAAAATTATTACATAGAATAACAGTCCTTCACCAATCAATATTATATACCATAGTTGGTGCTTTACAAATCTTTAAAGGATGTTTTGTAGGAACGCTAACAGAAAACGATGGTTCATTGGAATGTCTATGGGGTAAACTACTCTAAACAGGATGGTATTGTGTCTACTATACCAACTACAGGATCGGTATATTGTCCACTACCACCTGTTAGGTGAGTAAGGGGTGCAATACCACCCACAGGATGGGTATGAGGGTCACATCCACCCAGAGGATGAGTATGGGGATCACATCCACCCACAGGAAGGGTATGGGGTCCAATACCACCCACAGGATGAGTATGGCGTCCACTACAACCCACAGGATGGGTATGGGGCTCCAACCACCCATAGAATGGGTATGGGGCTCCAACCACCCATAAAATGGGTATGGGGTCCAATAACACCCACTGGATGTGTATATGGCGTCCATTGCCGCGCGTCGAGCTCGAAAACCGCAGCATTCATCTCAGAACCATGCCTATTTCACGCAGATTCCTTAATAAACGTAAAAGTTTTATATGTCACAAGAAAGATAGAAATATAAGCTTCATTCTAAATACCTTACCATGGGCATATTTAAATTTAAACCGAAGATACGTGTACTTTTATAATAGCCGAGCTCCGACCCCGGACAGATCGATCGACCGAGCAACTCTCTCTTAGAACAATGTTTATTTCACGTGAATTTGTTAGTAAACATATATGTTTTATATGTCTCAAGAAAGACAGACATATAAGCTTCACTTTAAACACTTTACTATAGACATATTTAAATTTCTAATGAAGATTATTGTATTTTAAAAATTACGGAGCTCCCACCCCGTACAGACTGAACGACAGAGCAACTCTCTCTCAGATCAATGTTTATTTCACGTAAATTCGTTAATAAACACAAATGTTTTATAAGTCTTAAGCAAGATAGAAATAAGAGCTTCATTTTAAATACATTACAATAGACATATTTATAGCTCAAGTGAAGATACATATGTTTTTATAGTAGCGCTCAGTAGCTTGTCGGGCATGGAGTGCAGACGCCTACGCACTTGCCGATATATTGTATAATTAACAAAGATACGCTAATAAAGCCTAAAATCTTATATGCCTCCAGAAAGACCGATATATGAACATTATTATAATTGCACCAAATGAAATATATCATGTTCGAGAACAAAGATATATCAATTTTAAATTAAGTTTTGACTCTCTCTCGGGTGAGAGAGATGGGGCGACTCTCGCCCCATCTATTGGAGATTCTGTGCACTAAATACCCAAAGCTACTCAAACCCTCCTAGCATTATTTAAGTAATGAAGTAATATGGTATATTTACTCACTATAATGTGGGTGCTGAATGCAGAACATGAGAAAACATATATTTACTCCAAACTAATATAATTTCATTATGAAATAAGTAGCATCAAAGGAAGTCGATGGTCCAAGCAGCAATGTTGTGGAGCGACTTATCCAAGATATATCGTTGTTTGGACAGTGTTTGTTGGCATATCCAGTTGTCGCACTTCTCTGCTCAAATTATCACAAATTTAAATTATAATGTTAACAAGTAGAATACGTATTTTTAATAAAATCTAACATAACTAGCCAGAAAACATTTAACATTAATTAAAAAATATATGTTTGGAAGTTAAATCGACTTCATAGGACAATGGTTTTGTTATATATACTCGTTATTCGTTGACATGCGTTCGCTACTTAAACTACCATGTACTGTACTTATGTAAAATCTCCCATGTCTCTTCGCTCATCTCACCGAACCCTACAGGCTCTGTGATATATTGTTTAATTAATTGAGATTCACAAATAAAGCTAATAATTGTATATGTTATCAAAAAGGCAGAGCTTAGTTTAGTTCATTTATTATGCACTCCATTCCCATCCTATGGGCGATAGTGGAGTGTTACAGAAGCACATAATGGGCTCAGGGAATGAGCCCCACAATTCATATAGCCAAGCAAGTTATAATCTTGATAAGCTAGTTACAAAAGTCAATACACATTGTCACATCAACAATGGGCTCGAGACCGACCACAAGTACAGTTTATAATTTAAGCAACTGACATATATGGAGGGCTAGTGTCACAATTGATATGTTTATCCTACACATAACCCCCTCTCCCCCATCCAATGGGCAGCGGTGGATAGGTTACAATCAAGTTTTTTTTTTGCGTTTTATTCAGAGATTAGATCTTATTGGGTGAGGAAAGATATTCATATTTTAAAGAAGGCTTCTTGGCTGATGCTCTCCATTGATGGAAAATATACAACCTTTTGAAAATCAATATTAGTTTGATCTAGATATTGTAATTAACGAAAGTATTTATGTCATCAGAAAGGTAGAAATATAGGATACATTTAAAATCCTTTGTCATAAATATAACTGAAGTGAAAACGAAGATATATGCGTTTTGATAGTTACTTGATGGCTTGCTCTGAGAGTGTGAAGCCCTGCACACCAGCCAATAAATTGTATAATTAGTTTCCATATATTTTAATTAATCTTAAAAATCTATATGTCAGAAGAAAGGAAGATGTAGTCGTTAATGTGACAACATTTAAAAATATATATCTCTTAAGTTAAATAAATAATACCACCTTATCGCCGGTGTCCGGACACATGAAAATTACCTAGGTATCAGTATCCAGCCAGGCGGGGATCACAGGCTGCACAATACTGATAAATTATATAATGCACTACTTGTGGTCGATCTCGAACCCATTTATGATTTGACGACTTATAGTGAATTTTGTAACTAGCTCATTAAGATTGTATCTTGCTTAGCTAAATGAATTGTGGGGTTCGGTCCATTCATTTTCTTTCTTTATTATGCACCCCATAATACCCATCCTGTGGGCGGTGGTGTAAAGGATTACAGAGGCACATAATCGGTTCAGGAACTGAACCCTCTAGTTCGTTTAGCTAAGCAAATAACAATCTTTTGACGCTAGTTACAAAATTATTAATGTACACATACTTATGCATACATGTACATATACATACGTATACATATATAAATACACATACATATTTAATCACCCACACAAATACACACATCAGTAATTTTTTGTGTCACAAGTGATTCAACAAGAGGCTCACAACAGTCACTATACAAGGCACTTTACATCTATGAGGAGTCGCACAGTTACTAGTCTTGCTCCACACCCACCCAACTGGGCGGCAGCTTTACAGTTACCTGGTGTTATTCTTCACCTATATCTTTTTCTGGTTAATCCCTATTTACATTATGCAGTTCAGGTTTCGTCGCCATACTATAGTTTTTAGTTTAGTTAATTTATCACATAATGGGTTCAGGGACTGAACACACAATTTATTTATCTAAGCAAGTTACAATCTTGAGGAGCTAGCCACAAAATTCATAACACATCGTCACATCAACAACATGTGTTCGAGATCGACCACAAGTACAGTTTCTAAATTAAGCAAATGCTATATGTGGAGAGCTAGTGTCACAATTGATATGTTTGTCCTGCACATTTCCACAGTAGTTTGCTTGGGTTTGCTTGGGTACATAGACAAGAGACTGAACTTCAGCACCCACATACAACACATAAAGGGATGCTCTGAGAGAGAGAGAGAGAGAGAGAGAGAGAGAGAGAGAGAGAGAGAGAGAGAGAGAGAGAGAGAGAGAGAGAGAGAGAGAGAGAGAGAGAGAGAGAGAGAGAGAGAGAGAGAGAGAGGGAGAGTAAAAATATCCACTGAGGTCTGATTAAGTCCTTTTGGGGACCTTAATCATTAGGACGTTCAATGATTAACGCAAAGTGAAGCGTATTCAGATGGTATATTGACAACATTCAGCATATCTCATAATGACCTAGTAGTACTTGGTGCACAAATACCTTTTCCAAAGGAATCGCAAAACATAATTAAACACAACTGTACCGTACAGTGTTATATATTTATTTCAGTTTGAACAATTTTTAACATTAAAGAATAAATCCTTTAATTGGTTGAAATTGGTTTTAATATTCGAAATCTAATTTGTTGATGTTAAATAATATAAGGTTCAAATTTATTAAGATACATACTTTAAAAACTATTTCTATTTGAAATTTAAATAACATTAAAAGAGTACAGAATATAACAAATACCGACTATATAAAAGACCTGATAGTTGCAGCACTTAATTATGCTATTGTAACACATTGAAAGTAATAACATTATTTGATTCAGCAAAGCATTTGGTAAGGTTATAATAATAATAATAATAATAATAATAATAATAATAATAATAATAATAATAATGTATTAATTAAGTATTTTAAATTATAATTTACAACTTGCTAGCGCACAAGAAACAAATCCACGAATCATCATTACATTATGTAACACCTACACATGATCCATGGTGCCAAATATTGCAACGTTCACAGCATACCATCAGCTTCAAATCATTTAGCTTTCTGCAAATGCAGTACACTTCCATCGAGCATGACCGGATGATTCGTTTTCTTCTCAGTGTCTGAGCTGCAGGGAATGAGATGAGACACTTTCCTTTAAAGTTCTCTTGAAGATGTTGTCTCATTCTGCATATCATACGAGGTTCACCGGATCTACACCACTTGCAAGTGATGCAGCAAACGCCACAGCATATACCCCACTCATACTTGAGTCCTTGTGTCTGCTGACATTCATTATATTGCATATCAGCTTATCATCCTGGCAATTAGCAAGAGCATACAAGATGACTTCAGTAGATTTGGATGGTAATTTATGCCTGGTGTCGTATATGTTAATTTGTCCAGTTACTCCAATGTTGGAAACGGTGGCCCAGTGACAACCATCAACTTGGATAATTTGAATAAATTCACCAATTGTAACTGGCCAGGAGAGGTCCCGCTACCACGCTGGGTCATGAAGGCCTTCTAGGCTTGGCACAGTTTGTTTGATGAGGTCACATGCAGATTTTATATGAAGGTCAGAGAGCTGTACATTTGTTCCAATGTTCATTATCTCGTCATTTGTTAAATAATTTAACATTGTCGAATGTGAAGCACTGTTATCACTCTCCTTATTGTTGCATTGGTGTGAGGAGTGGCAGTGATTGGTTCAGTTTATTTTTTTTTTAAATAGGGACATAAATTTGTACTGCAGATACCAGTACAGTTTCACCGTTTATTTATATATTTTATACTTGGGTTAGCAAGGCGAGACGCTTCTCTTAACGTGATACTGTTGGTATCAAATAGAAATAGTTTTTAAAGTATGTATCTTAATAAATTTAAACCTTATATTATCAACATCAACATATTATATTATTTAACATCAACAAATTAGATTTCGAATGTTAAAACCAATTTCAACCAATTAAAGGATTTATCCTTTTTAAAGGATTTAATTAAAGGATTTGACACAAAAATCAGTATGAAAATTACCTCGGCTGAGGATATTGAAAAACTTCAAGCTGATATTAATAAAGTTTTCGACTGGGCATCAGAAAATAACATGATGTTTAACAGTGATAAATTCCAGGTACTCAGGTACGGTAAAAATGAGGACCTTAAACATAATACAGAGTACAAAACACAATCAAATGTACCCATAGTATTAAAACAGCATGTAATGGATTTGGGAATAATAATGTCTGACGACCTAACGTTTAAGGAGCATAACCAAGCAAATATTGCGACAGCCAGAAAAATGATAGGATAGATTACGAGAACTTTCAAATCCAGGGATCCCATCACAATGGTTGTACTCTTCAAGTCACTTGTGTTGTCCCGTCTTGAGTACTGCTCAGTACTCACTTCCCCCTTCAGAGCAGGAGAGATTGCTGAAATAGAGGGAATACAGAGAACATATACGGCACGCATAGACGCAATAAAGCACCTAAATTATTGGGATCGTCTCAAAGCCCTCCAAATGTACTCACTAGAAAGAAGACGAGAGAGATATCAAATAATATACACCTGGAAGATACTGGAGGGCCAAGTACCAAATCTACACAGTAAAATAACAACGTACTGGAGTGAACGATATGGAAGAAAATGTAGAATAGAACCAGTGAAGAGCAGAGGTGCCATAGGCACAATCAGAGAACACTGTATAAACATCAGAGGTCGGCGGTTGTTCAACGTCCTCCCAGCAAGCATAAGAAATATTGCCGGAACAACCGGGGACATTTTCAAGAGGAAACTAGATTTATTCCTCCAAGGAGTGCCGGACCAACCGGGCTGTGGTGGGTATGTGGGCCTGCGGGCCGCTCCAAGCAACAGCCTAGTGGACCAAACTCTCACAAGTCAAGCCTGGCCTCGGGCCGGGCTTGGGGAGTAGAAGAACTCCCAGAACCCCATCAACCAGGTATCCTTTAATGTTAAAAATTGTTCAAATTGAAATAAATATATAACACTGTACAGTACAGTTGTGTTTGCCTGCCACAGCCTGCCACAGCCTTGAGAGCACGGAGCCTCTCTCTACATTGGCGACCCAGTCTGGCTAAACATTGCGGTACAGTAGAACCTCAAGACCAAGGTATTTGTATCTGGTAACTAGTCGAGCAGAGAGCCATCATCCAACTGCATTTTGCGATCGGCCCCACCCCGTCTGGGTGGGTGTCGGTTCAGGATCTTTGTTTTCTCTACTGAGATGACTAAGCATAGTTCCTGACATGTGGACAATACAGAGTTCAGAACATTTTGGGTGTTGGTATACCCATTGGTGTGGATCAGTATATCATCCACATAGCTAATGATGTGTTCGCTGGACCTTCTAGTTACAAAGTTTAAAAGTGCACTGATTAACACATTGAACAGAGTAGGACTGAGGACACCTCCCTGTGGAGTGCCACGTTCAAAAAATCTCGTTACACTCCTATGCCCATGGAACAGTACAGATGACTTCCTGTTGGATAGATAGCCTCTTATCCACCGTAGAAGCCATCCTCCAACATTTATTTTAGCAAGTTCTCTCAGAATGACGTGTGGGTTAGCAATGTCAAAGGCTGACTTAAGATCTAGGAAAGTGGTGTATGACCTATCAGTATGCAGGGTGAGGAATGTGGTAATACAGTGATGTACACTCTTTCCATGCATAAAGCCATATATCTGGGGAGACAACATATTAATAATTTTGTAAAGGAGACGGTTGAGAACCATCCTCTCAAGACACTTATAGAGACAACTAGTGAGGGAGATTGGGCGAAAAGCACTCGGCTGGTGAGGTTTAGGAATGGGAATAATAACACTGTTGGTCCATGACTTAGGAAGCTCCCCAGTTACATAGCTCATATTATACAATTGGAGAAAGGTATTCCCTGGAACTAGCAGAAGCATATGCAGTATGCCGTCAGTAACTCCATCCTCCCCGGGTGATGTAGCTTTGCCTTTATGTAGAGCAGAATCTAGTTTGTATTCAGTAAAAAGCATGTCACAGTCATCCTCTTGATGACGCATGAAGTCAAGGAGCCTTGCCCTATCAGTATATCTATTATTTAATTCATTCTTTGAGGGTAGAGAAAGACTGTCAAAGCTGGAAGTCGTGGCCCAAGC
>NC_091152.1:47337028-47397028 GCF_040958095.1 Procambarus clarkii | reverse complement strand
TTTTAGGCTTTATTAGCGTATCTTTGTTAATTATACAATATATCGGCAAGTGCGTAGGCGTCTGCACTCCATGCCCGACAAGCTACTGAGCGCTACTATAAAAACATATGTATCTTCACTTGAGCTATAAATATGTCTATTGTAATGTATTTAAAATGAAGCTCTTATTTCTATCTTGCTTAAGACTTATAAAACATTTGTGTTTATTAACGAATTTACGTGAAATATACATTGATCTGAGAGAGAGTTGCTCTGTCGTTCAGTCTGTACGGGGTGGGAGCTCCGTAATTTTTAAAATACAATAATCTTCATTGGAAATTTAAATATGTCTATAGTAAAGTGTTTAAAGTGAAGCTTATATGTCTGTCTTTCTTGAGACATATAAAACATATATGTTTACTAACAAATTCAGGTGAAATAAACATTGTTCTGAGAGAGAGTTACTCGGTCGATCGATCTGTCCGGGGTCGGAGCTCGGCTATTATAAAAGTACACGTATCTTCGGTTTAAATTTAAATATGCCCATGGTAAGGTATTTAGAATAAAGCTTATATTTCTATCTTTCTTGTGACATATAAAACTTTTACGTTTATTAAGGAATCTGCGTGAAATAGGCATGGTTCTGAGATGAATGCTGCGGTTTTCGAGCTCGACGCGCGGCAATGGACGCCATATACACATCCAGTGGGTGTTATTGGACCCCATACCCATTTTATGGGTGGTTGGAGCCCCATACCCATTCTATGGGTGGTTGGAGCCCCATACCCATCCTGTGGGTTGTAGTGGACGCCATACTCATCCTGTGGGTGGTATTGGACCCCATACCCTTCCTGTGGGTGGATGTGATCCCCATACTCATCCTCTGGGTGGATGTGACCCTCATACCCATCCTGTGGGTGGTATTGCACCCCTTACTCACCTAACAGGTGGTAGTGGACAATATACCGATCCTGTAGTTGGTATAGTAGACACAATACCATCCTGTTTAGAGTAGTTTACCCCATAGACATTCCAATGAACCATCGTTTTCTGTTAGCGTTCCTACAAAACATCCTTTAAAGATTTGTAAAGCACCAACTATGGTATATAATATTGATTGGTGAAGGACTGTTATTCTATGTAATAATTTTTAGTGCTTATTATAATTTACTAAGAACAACTAATATTTCTCAAAACAAAACTACGACCCTTCAATAGGAAGTAGCTGATCTATAATATTCTAAGAGCATGGACAATAGTAGGTAAATTTCACAACCCATGTGGGACCTGAAAAGTACAATTTTCCTTATAATTGAACCAATCACGACTATTCTGCTATCTAGGTTGACGGACGGGTACTGTGAGACGCAAGTTGGTACGTGAGGAAGAGTTTGGGCCTTGGAAAAAAAAGTAACTGGGAATATATCACATATTTACTAATTCATATTCAACATATTGACTTTAAGCATTAAGTCATATATGTGCTGTCTTGTGTGAGAACGGGTTGAGAATAGGGTAGCAGCACATTGCTGTGTATACCTAATCTTCTTAATAAAAAAAATCAGTAATAAAGATGTTAAATTATAGTTTGTATTATTACAAATACAGTACTGTATTATCCTTATTAAATCATGTTGACCATGGATCATTAAGATCTCATGTTGATATGTAATACAAGTCATATTTCTTTTGAACTGCTAATCCATGCTAATCATTCATTAAATTGTGCATTATGTCTCAATTTTTCACTTCCTTGGATATACTGTACAGTACAAAAAGATAGGATAAAAATAAACCAGTAATATTTCTTTCATTATATTTTTCATTTAAATAACTGCATCAATATTTTTACAGCTGACAGGATTTGTTTTACCATACAGGTGCATTATTTGTTAAAAAAAATTTGGTTTATTGTTACACACAATGGTGCTACATAGCCTTCCCAGCTTGGTGCCTTCTTTTAATACTTACTGATTAAAAATAAATAATAAATACATTTTATTCAGGAAAAGTACATACAGTTGATTTACAAACATAATGTTGGATTTATAGACAGAGCTAGTACATACAATACCTAAAGCCACTAATACTCATAGCATTTCGGGCAAAGTGTGGGGGAAAAAACACAGACTAAAACTTAGTAATCGGGATTAGGTATAAATTGTGTTGAAAGAAGGAATAAAAAATACAAAAAGGGGGGTTAGCATAGCATAACTCAGCAATTGCACATGTTGGTGAACAGCGTTGTTTAAAAAATAGCAAGACATAGGTTGACATTTAGGAGGTAAGTTAGGTTACATGGAGTTAATTAGGCAGTACTTGGTTTAACTCTTAAACTGGTTGAGAGAGGTACAGCCTTTGACATGATTCGGGAGGTCATTCCACATTCTGGGTCCCTTGATTTGTAGAGCACTTCTAGTTTGGTTACACACAGCCAAATTGAGTAACAGGAAGAGGTCTTGGACACAAATTTGTTCCATGCTAAATGTAGAGGAATCAGCTGAGTATTCCTCAAATAAAATAAGTTGCCTCAGCTTATAAGGTAAATAAAATAAGCATTTCTCAAATAAGTAGCTGCCTCACCTCACTGCCTTACTGCTACATAGCCTTCCCGGCATGGTGCCTTCTTTTGATAATTACTTGTTCCACACCCAAATTGTATAACAGGAAGAGGTTTTGGACCCCTACTTCCCTCTCTCTTTTTTAATAATCTACAGTATATAGTCATAATTATAGCTTTAAGTATTCAATGAATAAAGTTTGTGACATTTTTACCCTTCTCCTTACCTAACATCATTTGTGCAGCATATTTTTATTTTATGTCTCACCCAGATTTAATTTCAAAATAAAACCAAACTAAATAAATTAGAAATGGGTATGTATAGCTAAGGTACACCCTTAGACAGGATTACACCCTTAAGGTTCCTTTAGACAGGATTTTGACTATTCTCAAAATCCCCTGACTATCTGGATGGACTGAGACAACTTTACCTAATGGCCAGTCAGCCCTAGGGCCATCACTGTCTACCAAGACAATATCGCCAGGTTGGAGATTAGATATATTATGTGGGACATTAGCCCCATAGTGATGTTCTCGTAGAGATGTAAGATATTCTTTTGTCCAAACATCATTCCATTTTTGGATTATGCTGGACAGATGCTTATACCCCTGAACCAACTCGCTCTGACCCACATATGAGGGATCTCTGATCTCATCATCCACTAGAGATGGTACTGGAGACAGAAGTCTTCCATACATTAGGTGGGCAGGACTTAATGGCTCATGTTGAGTAGGATCCTCAGACAAGTAAGTCAACGGCCGGTTATTCACCCTTGATTCTATTTCCGTGATTACTGTCTGGAGTTCTTGAAGATTGATTTTCTGACGGTGTAGAGATTTTCTCAAGGATCTTTTTACAGTTCCTATTAACCGTTCATAAAATCCTCCGTGCCATGGGGCTCTCGGAGGGATAAATTTCCATCTGCAATGACGCTGTTCCAGTGTGGAAGTAACTGCAGGATGGGAACAGATTTCCCGTAGACATGCTTCTCCAGCTACCAAGTTTGCTCCGTTATCTGAAATCATCAGCTTAGGGCATGATCGGCGTGCTGCGAATCTGCGGAAAGCTTGAATAAATGATTGAGCAGTCATATCGGGTGTTACCTCTAGATGTACTGCCCTGGTGGTAGCACAGGTGAACAGACAGATGTATGCCTTGATAGGTTGCTTATCTGCAGTCCCTGTTAGATATATTGCTCCTGTATAATCTACTCCTGTCGTTTCGAAAGGTTGTAGATGGACCACTCGTTCCTTTGGCAGGGGTGGTGGCCCTGGATAAGAGCAAGTTCTTGCATCGTACCTTCGGCATATCATGCAATTCTTCAAGATTGATTTGACTGACTGTCTTCCCTGAGGAATCCAGTACTGCTGTCTGATTTGTGTGAGTGTGTCTAACACTCCTCCATGTTTGATGATTTGTTGATGTGTATGCAACACAATCAACCTTGTGATCCAATGATTTTTTGGTAAAAGCCATGGATGCACGGTATCTAGATTGATATCTGCGTGTTTAAGTCTCCCTCCACAACGCAGAATGTTGTGATTTTCTTGGTCTATCCACAGACCGAGATTGTGTTTTAACTTATGCGGAAGATTTTCATAGTTATTCCCATAAGTTTCTCTCTGGGCTTGTCTTACCCAATAGATAAGTGCATCAGGAAAAGTGTATTTTATACCTTTTTTCCTGAGATAATGAAACACGTTCTGTGTTACATTGATTAATTTGATGAGCGAGCAGTAACGAGTACAATCCAAGACTGATATTTGAGCTTGCTGCCTGGTGGTAGTTATGGTTTGTGTCGTAATGACGTGTGGCTTTTGTTCAGGCCAACTACCATTCACTAACCATCGAGGCCCATGAAACCAAATATCTGCCTTTGCAAACTGTTTAAATGTCATACCTCTTGATAAGAGATCAGCTGGATTATCCTTTGTTGGTACATGCAACAATTGAAAGCCTGCGGAAATTTCTTTAATTTCCGAGACGCGATTTTTTACATATGGAGTTGGACAGTTGTCGTTTCGTACCCATTGTAAGACAGCTTCATTGTCAGACCATATAATGACATCTTTGATGTTCATGTTAGACAAGACTTGTTTGATATGCACTGCTAAGCGTGTGCCAGTTAACAGTGCTGTTAGTTCCATCTGAGGCAAAGTCCTCTTTTTTAATGGAGCGACTCTGGCCTTAGAGGTGATAAGATATGATTGATTAGAAGTCACTAAGTAAGCACAAGCTCCAAAAGCTTTGGCTGACGAGTCTGCGAATACATGTAGTGATACTTCTTCATTTTCCTCGACTATGTGTCTCGGAAAGATTATCTTTTCCACTAAAGTTTGTTCTTGAGCTACTTCCATCCAAGCTTTTTGTAACTGGATTGGTAGTGGATCATCCCAACCAACCTTAGCTTTCCATGCTTGTTGCACCAATAAACGCCACTTGATTGTCAAAGGATTTAGTAGACCCAGTGGGTCGAATACTTTGCTAACTTGTGAAAGCAAATCCCTTTTTGTAGTGATGTTGTAATTTACTGGCACAGATTTGATCAATATTGTGTCCGAGATTAAATCCCAATCCATACCTAACACCTTTTGTGATTCTGGTACGTGATATTCAGGGTAATCTCTTGCTATTTGATTATTCAATGTTGCATTATTAGAGGCCCAAGATTGTAGTGGCATGTTGGCACCTTGTAGCTCCTTGTTAGCCTCTTGATATAATTGTAACAGTTCAGTAGTACTGTTAACTGTCCCTTGAAAATTATCTACATATAGATTTTGACTGATTTCAGTCTTACAGGGACTTGATGATTTCTTTAGATGAGTATCTAGAGTTGCTTGCAATAGAAATGGACTGCTTGTCGCGCCAAAAAGAACTGATGAGAATCTGAAAGTCACTACAGGACTATTGACATCTTCTGGGTTCTCTACCCATAGAAACTTAGTGAAGTCTCTATCTTCTTCTTGTAAGCCAACTCTTAGAAAGGCCTTACTTATATCTGCTGAATACGCATATTTGTTAAGTCTAAACTTCAACAGTATGTCATACAATTTCTGAGTTAGACTTGGACCTGTTTGCAAACAATCATTTAGACTGGTTCCTTGGGGTCCAGATTTAGAGCTACAATTAAAAACTATCCGTAAAGGAGTCGTTTTTGATTCTCTCATTACAGCCATGTGAGGTAAAAAATGGCCTGTTTGCGTATTGTCATGTTTCACGACTTCGATGAATTTATTCTTTAATTGTTGAGCAATAATCTCATGATAGAGTTTTAAATGCTCAGGCCTTTTTCTTAGCTTTGCTAGTTGAGATTTAAATTGACTGTAAGCCATGTGATAATTGGTAGGTAAGGTTTTATGGTTGATTTTCCATGGTAGCCTTACCCAGTACTGTCCATCATGGTACTGTACAGTTTCTAAGTACTGATTGTATGCACAGACATCATCAGGACTTGGTTGTTCAGGAATTATTCCTATGGCATCAAGTTCCCACAATTGAGGTACAGATTCCAATCCATCATCAATCATGTGGGGGATTTTAAGTGGTGACTGTTCTTTGCCTAGTCATGCCACTATTACAGTTTCTGTATGATGTGATTTTTCAGGAGTTGAAGGTTCAAGATCTAGTATAGGTCCTGTCATCAATATGCCTCCTGCTGATTTGAGTATATTCATACCCATAGATTCTTCTGATCCCAGAATGAATCGATGATAGTAGTCAGCTCCAATCAGGATTCCGATATCCCCTATGTAGTCAGAATCAAGTAGAGGATCTGCTAATTGGATTCCCTTTTCTTTTAGGAATTTAATTGTGGCTGTCAGACCAGTCACTTCCATTTCAGTAGGAATTTTATCAACTACTATGGCTTCTACTGTCCTTTGGGATGTACTTAGACAGACATTGAGTTTTACTACTGGAAAGGTTCTACGACCAGAATTAGTAAAAAACCCTGATATGGATGTAGATACTTGCTTTGAAGATTTAAGTTGTAAATCTTCTGCCATCTTTTTACTGATAAAGGTTTTCTGTGACCCTTGATCAAAAAAGCCTCTAGTTGCAATACAAATTCCTTGATTGCATAATTCTAGCTGTGCAGTAGGCAATATGGCTGCTGTAACAATTTCTGTATCCAAGTCGTTGACATTGCTCATTACTGTACAGAATTGTACGGCTGTTGTGGTATTATCATCTTTGGGCTTTGCCTGAGATGCAGGTTGATTATTGGAAGTCTGTGATCTGGATTGAGTGTTAATATCACCACAGAGTGCTGTGTGATGTACACTTTTATGACAATATTGGCAGTTCTGCAATTGAGTGATACACTCACTAGTATCGTGCTTCCGTAGACAACGGATGCACCTGTTCAGAGATTTCAGTCGATCGATTCGACTGGCACGGCCTACATAAACTGTGCATTGATAAATGGTATGTGCTTCTTGACAGAATAAACATTTTGGGGCACTTGTAGCTCCTTTTGTCTTATCTGTCTTAGGAGCTTGGTTTCCTACAGTTCTGTTAACTGTGGGGGATATAGCATAAGAGCCAACATTATTCTGTTTCCACTTTGCAGAAGAGGAGTTTTGTTGTCTTGATTTTTGACTGCCATTCTGGACATTTTTGCTTTTGTCCGTGGATTCACCTTTGGGGATTTTTTCTTGAGATCTAAGTTTTCCTCGGCTTCGTAATCTTTGTACGTAAGCTCGAAGTCCATCAATGATTTGGCTTTGTGATAAGATGTTGGTGTTATAATGAGTGCATAGGCTGTCTATGACCTCATTTGGAAGTTTCCTTTGAATGATTAACTTTATAAGCCACTCTGCATCACCTACAGGTACTTTTGTACTGAGGGCTTTGATGATTGATTCTATAGACAATCGAAATGATTGTAGTGACTCATAACTTTTATTTGGAGAGGGTAAATCCAATAATTTGTATGAGAGACGTGCAATTGCAGTCTCCTTATCACTGTAGTTATCTTGTAACAACTGTAAGGCATGGTCGTAATCATCATCTGTTAATGACAAATAAGCAATGACCTGCCTTGCCTCTCCCCGTAACTGGCCTTGCAAATATTGAAACTTTGTCGCCTTTTTGAGAGAGGGCTTGGAGTTTATTATAGAATCAAAGTGTCTCCAGAAGGTATCCCAATCGTCTTCATCCTTGCCCTCAAAATATGGTAATTGTACCTTTGGGAGCTCTGCGGCTATATGTGTGATTGTTGCATTGCTCTGTTGAGTGGATGAGCTCACATTAGATTGGGTTCCTGCTTGAGATATTTGTTTGATTAAAGGATCAAGTTGATCTTGGATTTTATCTTCATACATTGTCATTTCAACGACAATTTCCTGAAGTTCCCTTCGGGTTAAATCTGCATTAGCCATTTTTGTTAGATAAATCTCTGCATGGCGTTTGATTTGTTCATACTTATCCACAGCTGCTTTTACTCTGGTATTCAGAATTATTAAATCAGGAGATGGTTGTCTAGCCAACTTTTGACATTTGTCAATCAGTTGAGTTAGGTGATCTTGCAGACCATTAAGTGTCCTCCTATTTCCTGTTTCAGCTGCTGGTGGAATACTGTTAGCCATTTTGACCTTTTCCGTGTTTCGGAGATTCCGAGATTTTTCTCTTTTTTCTGATAAATATGTATGATGTTAATGTATTTTGATAAATGAGCTTTCCTGTCTACTTAGGTAATGATTCCAAAGATCGTCCTTCATTTCCTCCCTGGAATCTGGTTGTAGCAGGTGTTCAATTATCAAAAGTATTGTAATAATTTGATTTGTGACCCGAATGCACGAATGCACCAAGTTGGTAAATCCTGTAATAATTTTTTAAAAATAGTAAATAGCACTATTTTTGCAAAGTTATTACAAGATCTGTTACCCTAATAGTTGTTAGATAAAATACAGTAGAATGTCTACTGGTTTTACCTGGAATAGGGTATGATATAGTTAATTATAGTTAGATTGTAATGATATGCTCTTACAGTGATGATAACACTTTTTTAAAGAATATTATGTAATGAGCTGCTCTGAAAATCAGTTGATTAGAGATAATGCTAGATATTACACTTAAATATATATGTAATGTTACCACAATGAGGTAGATAATTGATATTTATGATTAAGATGCAGTTGTGTCTGTGACACTGATATACTTAAGTACTGTTGTTTCTTAACACAAAACAGTATTAGTATGCTATGAATACTATGAATGCTGGTGGAGTAATATATAATCAGCTGGTGGTGTAATATATGGTCAGCTGGTGGTGTAATATATGGTCAGCTGGTGGTGTAATATATGGTCAGCTGGTGGTGTAATATATGGTCAGCTGGTGGTGTAATATATGGTCAGCTGGTGGTGTAATATATGGTCAGCTGGTGGTGTAATATATGGTCAGCTGGTGGTGTAATATATGGTCAGCTGGTGGTGTAATATATGGTCAGCTGGTGGAGTAATATATGGTCAGCTCGTGGTGTAATATATGGTCAGCTGGTGGTGTAATATATGGTCAGCTGGTGGTGTAATATATGGTCAGCTGGTGGTGTAATATATGGTCAGCTGGTGGTGTAATATATGGTCAGCTGGTGGAGTAATATATGGTCAACTGGTGGTGTAATATATGGACAGCTGGTGGAGTAATATATGGTCAACTGGTGGTGTAATATATGGTCAGCTAGTGGTGTAATATATGGTCAGCTGGTGGTGTAATATATGGTCAGCTGGTGGAGTAATATATGGTCAGCTGGTGGTGTAATATATGGTCAGCTGGTGGTGTAATATATGGTCAGCTGGTGGTGTAATATATGGTTAGCTGGTGGTGTAACAGATGGTCAGCTGGTGGTGTAATATATGGTCAGCTGGTGGTGTAACAGATGGTCAGCTGGTGGAGTAATATATGGTCAGGTGGTGGAGTAATATATGGTCAGCTGGTGAAGTAATATATGGTCAGCTGGTGGTGTAATATATGGTCAGCTGGTGGAGTAATATATGGTCAGCTGGTGGTGCAATATTTGGTCATCTGGTGGTGTAATATATGGTCAGCTGGTGGAGTTATATATGGTCAGCTGGTGGTGTAATATATGGTCAGCTGGTGGTGTAATATATGGTCAGCTGGTGGTGTAATATATGGTCAGCTGGTGTTGTAATGTATGGTCAGCTGGTGGAGTAATATATGGTCTGCTGGTGGAGTAATATATGGTCAGCTGGTGGAGTAATATATGGTCAGCTGGTGGAGTAATATATGGTCAGCTGGTGGAGTAATATATGGTCAGCTGGAGAAGTAATATATGGTCAGCTGGTGGAGTTATACATGGTCAGCTGTTGGAGCAATACATGGTCAGCTGGTGGAGTAATATATGGTTAGCTGGTGGAGTAATATATGGTCAGCTGGTGGATTAATATATGGTCAGCTGGTGGAGTAATATATGGTCAGCTGGTGGAGTAATATATGGTCAGCTGGTGGTGTAACAGATGGTCAGCTGGAGGAGTAATATATGGTCAGCTGGTGGAGTAATATATGGTCAGATGGTGGTGTAACAGATGGTCAGCTGGTGGTGTAACAGATGTCCAGCTGGAGGAGTAATATATGGTCAGCTGGTGGAGTAACAGATGGTCAGCTGGTGGAGTAACAGATGGTCAGCTGGTGGAGTAACAGAGGGTCAGCTGGTGGAGTAACAGATGGTCAGCTGGTGGAGTAACAGATGGTCAGCTGGTGGAGTAACAGATGGTCAGCTGGTGGAGTAACAGATGGTCAGCTGGTGGAGTAACAGATGGTCAGCTGGTGGAGTAACAGATGGTCAGCTGGTGGGGTAACTGATGGTCAGCTGGTGGTGTAACAGATGGTCAGCTGGTGGAGTAACAGATGGTCAGCTGGTGGAGTAACAGATGGTCAGCTGGTGGAGTAACAGATGGTCAGCTGGTGGAGTAACAGATGGTCAGCTGGTGGAGTAACAGATGGTCAGCTGGTGGAGTAACAGATGGTCAGCTGGTGGAGTAACAGATGGTCAGCTGGTGGTGTAACAGATGGTCAGCTGGTGGAGTAACAGATGGTCAGCTGGTGGAGTAACAGATGGTCAGCTGGTGGAGTAACAGATGGTCAGCTGGTGGAGTAACAGATGGTCAGCTGGTGGAGTAACAGATGGTCAGCAGGTGGTGTAACAGATGGTCAGCTGGTGGAGTAACAGATGGTCAGCTGGTGGAGTAACAGATGGTCAGCTGGTGGAGTAACAGATGGTCAGCTGGTGGAGTAACAGATGGTCAGCTGGTGGAGTAACAGATGGTCAGCTGGTGGTGTAACAGATGGTCAGCTGGTGGAGTAACAGATGGTCAGCTGGTGGAGTAACAGATGGTCAGCTGGTGGAGTAACAGATGGTCAGCTGGTGGAGTAACAGATGGTCAGCTGGTGGAGTAACAGATGGTCAGCTGGTGGTTATTTTTGGTCTGACGTCTAAAAGCGTTTCGCAAGGCTTCTTACATTAGTAATTAAGAAAAAACTTTTAACTAAGATTATATTTGAGTATATATATATGTTGTACCTAGTAGCCAGAACGTCGTACTCGGCCTACTATGCAAGGCCCGATTTGCCTAATAAGCCATGTTTTCCTGAATTAATATATTTTCTCTATTTTTTTCTTATGAAATGATAAAGCTACCCATTTCATTATGTATGAGGTAAATTTTTTTTATTGGAGTTAAAATTAACGTAGATATATGACCGAACCTAACCAACCCTACCTAACCTAACCTAACCTATCTTTATAGGTTAGGTTAGGTTAGGTAGCCGAAAACGTTAGGTTTCGTAGGTTAGGTAGTCGAAAAACAATTAATTCATGAAAACTTTGATTATTAGGCAAATCGGGCCTTGCATAGTAGGCAGAGAAGTGCTTTCTGGCTACTAGGTACGACATATATATATATATATATATATATATATATATATAACTGAAAACTCACACCCCAGAAGTGACTCGAACCCATACTCCCAGATGCCACGCAACTGGTATGTACAAGACGCCTTAATCCACTTGACCATCACGACCGGACAAAATGAGGTGATAGCCGAGGCTATTTGAACCACCCCACCGCCGGCACTCGGATAGTAATCTTGGGCATAGCATTTTACCAAATCACCTCATTCTTTGGGGCACACGTGAGGAACACAAATGCGAACAAGCCTGAATGGTCCCCAGGACAATATGCAACTGAAAACTCACACCCCAGAAGTGACTCGAACCCATACTCCCAGATGCCACGCAACTGGTATGTACAAGACGCCTTAATCCACTTGACCATCACGACCGGACAAAATGAGGTGATAGCCGAGGCTATTTGAACCACCCCACCGCCGGCACTCGGATAGTAATCTTGGGCATAGCATTTTACCGTTACCATTAAGATTACTATCCGAGTGCCGGCGGTGGGGTGGTTCAAATAGCCTCGGCTATTCCCAACCACCCCACCGCCGGCACTCGGATAGTAATCTTAATGGTAACGGTAAAATGCTATGCCCAAGATTACTATCCGAGTGCCGGCGGTGGGGTGGTTCAAATAGCCTCGGCTATCACCTCATTTTGTCCGGTCGTGATGGTCAAGTGGATTAAGGCGTCTTGTACATACCAGTTGCGTGGCATCTGGGAGTATGGGTTCGAGTCACTTCTGGGGTGTGAGTTTTCAGTTGCATATTGTCCTGGGGACCATTCAGGCTTGTTCGCATTTGTGTTCCTCACGTGTGCCCCAAAGAATGAGGTGATTTGGTAAAATGCTATGCCCAAGATTACTATCCGAGTGCCGGCGGTAGGGTGGTTCAAATAGCCTCGGCTATCACCTCATTTTGTCCGGTCGTGATGGTCAAGTGGATTAAGGCGTCTTGTACATACCAGTTGCGTGGCATCTGGGAGTATGGGTTCGAGTCACTTCTGGGGTGTGAGTTTTCAGTTATATATATATATATATATATATATATATATATATATATATATGTCGTACCTAGTAGCCAGAAAGCACTTCTCTGCCTACTATGCAAGGCCCGATTTGCCTAATAATCAAAGTTTTCATGAATTAATTGTTTTTCGACTACCTAACCTACGAAACCTAACGTTTTCGGCTACCTAACCTAACCTAACCTATAAAGATAGGTTAGGTTAGGTTAGGTAGGGTTGGTTAGGTTCGGTCATATATCTACGTTAATTTTAACTCCAATAAAAAAAATTTACCTCATACATAATGAAATGGGTAGCTTTATCATTTCATAAGAAAAAAATAGAGAAAATATATTAATTCAGGAAAACATGGCTTATTAGGCAAATCGGGCCTTGCATAGTAGGCCGAGTACGACGTTCTGGCTACTAGGTACAACATATATATATATACTCAAATATAATCTTAGTTAAAAGTTTTTTCTTAATTACTAATGTAAGAAGCCTTGCGAAACGCTTTTAGACGTCAGACCAAAAATAACCACCAGCTGACCATCTGTTACTCCACCAGCTGACCATCTGTTACTCCACCAGCTGACCATCTGTTACTCCACCAGCTGACCATCTGTTACTCCACCAGCTGACCATCTGTTACTCCACCAGCTGACCATCTGTTACACCACCAGCTGACCATCTGTTACTCCACCAGCTGACCATCTGTTACTCCACCAGCTGACCATCTGTTACTCCACCAGCTGACCATCTGTTACTCCACCAGCTGACCATCTGTTACTCCACCAGCTGACCATCTGTTACACCACCTGCTGACCATCTGTTACTCCACCAGCTGACCATCTGTTACTCCACCAGCTGACCATCTGTTACTCCACCAGCTGACCATCTGTTACTCCACCAGCTGACCATCTGTTACTCCACCAGCTGACCATCTGTTACACCACCAGCTGACCATCTGTTACTCCACCAGCTGACCATCTGTTACTCCACCAGCTGACCATCTGTTACTCCACCAGCTGACCATCTGTTACTCCACCAGCTGACCATCTGTTACTCCACCAGCTGACCATCTGTTACTCCACCAGCTGACCATCTGTTACTCCACCAGCTGACCATCTGTTACACCACCAGCTGACCATCAGTTACCCCACCAGCTGACCATCTGTTACTCCACCAGCTGACCATCTGTTACTCCACCAGCTGACCATCTGTTACTCCACCAGCTGACCATCTGTTACTCCACCAGCTGACCATCTGTTACTCCACCAGCTGACCATCTGTTACTCCACCAGCTGACCCTCTGTTACTCCACCAGCTGACCATCTGTTACTCCACCAGCTGACCATCTGTTACTCCACCAGCTGACCATATATTACTCCTCCAGCTGGACATCTGTTACACCACCAGCTGACCATCTGTTACACCACCATCTGACCATATATTACTCCACCAGCTGACCATATATTACTCCTCCAGCTGACCATCTGTTACACCACCAGCTGACCATATATTACTCCACCAGCTGACCATATATTACTCCACCAGCTGACCATATATTACTCCACCAGCTGACCATATATTAATCCACCAGCTGACCATATATTACTCCACCAGCTAACCATATATTACTCCACCAGCTGACCATGTATTGCTCCAACAGCTGACCATGTATAACTCCACCAGCTGACCATATATTACTTCTCCAGCTGACCATATATTACTCCACCAGCTGACCATATATTACTCCACCAGCTGACCATATATTACTCCACCAGCTGACCATATATTACTCCACCAGCAGACCATATATTACTCCACCAGCTGACCATACATTACAACACCAGCTGACCATATATTACACCACCAGCTGACCATATATTACACCACCAGCTGACCATATATTACACCACCAGCTGACCATATATAACTCCACCAGCTGACCATATATTACACCACCAGATGACCAAATATTGCACCACCAGCTGACCATATATTACTCCACCAGCTGACCATATATTACACCACCAGCTGACCATATATTACTTCACCAGCTGACCATATATTACTCCACCACCTGACCATATATTACTCCACCAGCTGACCATCTGTTACACCACCAGCTGACCATATATTACACCACCAGCTGACCATCTGTTACACCACCAGCTAACCATATATTACACCACCAGCTGACCATATATTACACCACCAGCTGACCATATATTACACCACCAGCTGACCATATATTACTCCACCAGCTGACCATATATTACACCACCAGCTGACCATATATTACACCACTAGCTGACCATATATTACACCACCAGTTGACCATATATTACTCCACCAGCTGTCCATATATTACACCACCAGTTGACCATATATTACTCCACCAGCTGACCATATATTACACCACCAGCTGACCATATATTACACCACCAGCTGACCATATATTACACCACCAGCTGACCATATATTACACCACCAGCTGACCATATATTACACCACGAGCTGACCATATATTACTCCACCAGCTGACCATATATTACACCACCAGCTGACCATATATTACACCACCAGCTGACCATATATTACACCACCAGCTGACCATATATTACACCACCAGCTGACCATATATTACACCACCAGCTGACCATATATTACACCACCAGCTGACCATATATTACACCACCAGCTGACCATATATTACACCACCAGCTGACCATATATTACACCACCAGCTGACCATATATTACACCACCAGCTGATTATATATTACTCCACCAGCATTCATAGTATTCATAGCATACTAATACTGTTTTGTGTTAAGAAACAACAGTACTTAAGTATATCAGTGTCACAGACACAACTGCATCTTAATCATAAATATCAATTATCTACCTCATTGTGGTAACATTACATATATATTTAAGTGTAATATCTAGCATTATCTCTAATCAACTGATTTTCAGAGCAGCTCATTACATAATATTCTTTAAAAAAGTGTTATCATCACTGTAAGAGCATATCATTACAATCTAACTATAATTAACTATATCATACCCTATTCCAGGTAAAACCAGTAGACATTCTACTGTATTTTATCTAACAACTATTAGGGTAACAGATCTTGTAATAACTTTGCAAAAATAGTGCTATTTACTATTTTTAAAAAATTATTACAGGATTTACCAACTTGGTGCATTCGTGCATTCGGGTCACAAATCAAATTATTACAATACTTTTGATAATTGAACACCTGCTACAACCAGATTCCAGGGAGGAAATGAAGGACGATCTTTGGAATCATTACCTAAGTAGACAGGAAAGCTCATTTATCAAAATACATTAACATCATACATATTTATCAGAAAAAAGAGAAAAATCTCGGAATCTCCGAAACACGGAAAAGGTCAAAATGGCTAACAGTATTCCACCAGCAGCTGAAACAGGAAATAGGAGGACACTTAATGGTCTGCAAGATCACCTAACTCAACTGATTGACAAATGTCAAAAGTTGGCTAGACAACCATCTCCTGATTTAATAATTCTGAATACCAGAGTAAAAGCAGCTGTGGATAAGTATGAACAAATCAAACGCCATGCAGAGATTTATCTAACAAAAATGGCTAATGCAGATTTAACCCGAAGGGAACTTCAGGAAATTGTCGTTGAAATGACAATGTATGAAGATAAAATCCAAGATCAACTTGATCCTTTAATCAAACAAATATCTCAAGCAGGAACCCAATCTAATGTGAGCTCATCCACTCAACAGAGCAATGCAACAATCACACATATAGCCGCAGAGCTCCCAAAGGTACAATTACCATATTTTGAGGGCAAGGATGAAGACGATTGGGATACCTTCTGGAGACACTTTGATTCTATAATAAACTCCAAGCCCTCTCTCAAAAAGGCGACAAAGTTTCAATATTTGCAAGGCCAGTTACGGGGAGAGGCAAGGCAGGTCATTGCTTATTTGTCATTAACAGATGATGATTACGACCATGCCTTACAGTTGTTACAAGATAACTACAGTGATAAGGAGACTGCAATTGCACGTCTCTCATACAAATTATTGGATTTACCCTCTCCAAATAAAAGTTATGAGTCACTACAATCATTTCGATTGTCTATAGAATCAATCATCAAAGCCCTCAGTACAAAAGTACCTGTAGGTGATGCAGAGTGGCTTATAAAGTTAATCATTCAAAGGAAACTTCCAAATGAGGTCATAGACAGCCTATGCACTCATTATAACACCAACATCTTATCACAAAGCCAAATCATTGATGGACTTCGAGCTTACGTACAAAGATTACGAAGCCGAGGAAAACTTAGATCTCAAGAAAAAATCCCCAAAGGTGAATCCACGGACAAAAGCAAAAATGTCCAGAATGGCAGTCAAAAATCAAGACAACAAAACTCCTCTTCTGCAAAGTGGAAACAGAATAATGTTGGCTCTTATGCTATATCCCCCACAGTTAACAGAACTGTAGGAAACCAAGCTCCTAAGACAGATAAGACAAAAGGAGCTACAAGTGCCCCAAAATGTTTATTCTGTCAAGAAGCACATACCATTTATCAATGCACAGTTTATGTAGGCCGTGCCAGTCGAATCGATCGACTGAAATCTCTGAACAGGTGCATCCGTTGTCTACGGAAGCACGATACTAGTGAGTGTATCACTCAATTGCAGAACTGCCAATATTGTCATAAAAGTGTACATCACACAGCACTCTGTGGTGATATTAACACTCAATCCAGATCACAGACTTCCAATAATCAACCTGCATCTCAGGCAAAGCCCAAAGATGATAATACCACAACAGCCGTACAATTCTGTACAGTAATGAGCAATGTCAACGACTTGGATACAGAAATTGTTACAGCAGCCATATTGCCTACTGCACAGCTAGAATTATGCAATCAAGGAATTTGTATTGCAACTAGAGGCTTTTTTGATCAAGGGTCACAGAAAACCTTTATCAGTAAAAAGATGGCAGAAGATTTACAACTTAAATCTTCAAAGCAAGTATCTACATCCATATCAGGGTTTTTTACTAATTCTGGTCGTAGAACCTTTCCAGTAGTAAAACTCAATGTCTGTCTAAGTACATCCCAAAGGACAGTAGAAGCCATAGTAGTTGATAAAATTCCTACTGAAATGGAAGTGACTGGTCTGACAGCCACAATTAAATTCCTAAAAGAAAAGGGAATCCAATTAGCAGATCCTCTACTTGATTCTGACTACATAGGGGATATCGGAATCCTGATTGGAGCTGACTACTATCATCGATTCATTCTGGGATCAGAAGAATCTATGGGTATGAATATACTCAAATCAGCAGGAGGCATATTGATGACAGGACCTATACTAGATCTTGAACCTTCAACTCCTGAAAAATCACATCATACAGAAACTGTAATAGTGGCATGACTAGGCAAAGAACAGTCACCACTTAAAATCCCCCACATGATTGATGATGGATTGGAATCTGTACCTCAATTGTGGGAACTTGATGCCATAGGAATAATTCCTGAACAACCAAGTCCTGATGATGTCTGTGCATACAATCAGTACTTAGAAACTGTACAGTACCATGATGGACAGTACTGGGTAAGGCTACCATGGAAAATCAACCATAAAACCTTACCTACCAATTATCACATGGCTTACAGTCAATTTAAATCTCAACTAGCAAAGCTAAGAAAAAGGCCTGAGCATTTAAAACTCTATCATGAGATTATTGCTCAACAATTAAAGAATAAATTCATCGAAGTCGTGAAACATGACAATACGCAAACAGGCCATTTTTTACCTCACATGGCTGTAATGAGAGAATCAAAAACGACTCCTTTACGGATAGTTTTTAATTGTAGCTCTAAATCTGGACCCCAAGGAACCAGTCTAAATGATTGTTTGCAAACAGGTCCAAGTCTAACTCAGAAATTGTATGACATACTGTTGAAGTTTAGACTTAACAAATATGCGTATTCAGCAGATATAAGTAAGGCCTTTCTAAGAGTTGGCTTACAAGAAGAAGATAGAGACTTCACTAAGTTTCTATGGGTAGAGAACCCAGAAGATGTCAATAGTCCTGTAGTGACTTTCAGATTCTCATCAGTTCTTTTTGGCGCGACAAGCAGTCCATTTCTATTGCAAGCAACTCTAGATACTCATCTAAAGAAATCATCAAGTCCCTGTAAGACTGAAATCAGTCAAAATCTATATGTAGATAATTTTCAAGGGACAGTTAACAGTACTACTGAACTGTTACAATTATATCAAGAGGCTAACAAGGAGCTACAAGGTGCCAACATGCCACTACAATCTTGGGCCTCTAATAATGCAACATTGAATAATCAAATAGCAAGAGATTACCCTGAATATCACGTACCAGAATCACAAAAGGTGTTAGGTATGGATTGGGATTTAATCTCGGACACAATATTGATCAAATCTGTGCCAGTAAATTACAACATCACTACAAAAAGGGATTTGCTTTCACAAGTTAGCAAAGTATTCGACCCACTGGGTCTACTAAATCCTTTGACAATCAAGTGGCGTTTATTGGTGCAACAAGCATGGAAAGCTAAGGTTGGTTGGGATGATCCACTACCAATCCAGTTACAAAAAGCTTGGATGGAAGTAGCTCAAGAACAAACTTTAGTGGAAAAGATAATCTTTCCGAGACACATAGTCGAGGAAAATGAAGAAGTATCACTACATGTATTCGCAGACTCGTCAGCCAAAGCTTTTGGAGCTTGTGCTTACTTAGTGACTTCTAATCAATCATATCTTATCACCTCTAAGGCCAGAGTCGCTCCATTAAAAAAGAGGACTTTGCCTCAGATGGAACTAACAGCACTGTTAACTGGCACACGCTTAGCAGTGCATATCAAACAAGTCTTGTCTAACATGAACATCAAAGATGTCATTATATGGTCTGACAATGAAGCTGTCTTACAATGGGTACGAAACGACAACTGTCCAACTCCATATGTAAAAAATCGCGTCTCGGAAATTAAAGAAATTTCCGCAGGCTTTCAATTGTTGCATGTACCAACAAAGGATAATCCAGCTGATCTCTTATCAAGAGGTATGACATTTAAACAGTTTGCAAAGGCAGATATTTGGTTTCATGGGCCTCGATGGTTAGTGAATGGTAGTTGGCCTGAACAAAAGCCACACGTCATTACGACACAAACCATAACTACCACCAGGCAGCAAGCTCAAATATCAGTCTTGGATTGTACTCGTTACTGCTCGCTCATCAAATTAATCAATGTAACACAGAACGTGTTTCATTATCTCAGGAAAAAAGGTATAAAATACACTTTTCCTGATGCACTTATCTATTGGGTAAGACAAGCCCAGAGAGAAACTTATGGGAATAACTATGAAAATCTTCCGCATAAGTTAAAACACAATCTCGGTCTGTGGATAGACCAAGAAAATCACAACATTCTGCGTTGTGGAGGGAGACTTAAACACGCAGATATCAATCTAGATACCGTGCATCCATGGCTTTTACCAAAAAATCATTGGATCACAAGGTTGATTGTGTTGCATACACATCAACAAATCATCAAACATGGAGGAGTGTTAGACACACTCACACAAATCAGACAGCAGTACTGGATTCCTCAGGGAAGACAGTCAGTCAAATCAATCTTGAAGAATTGCATGATATGCCGAAGGTACGATGCAAGAACTTGCTCTTATCCAGGGCCACCACCCCTGCCAAAGGAACGAGTGGTCCATCTACAACCTTTCGAAACGACAGGAGTAGATTATACAGGAGCAATATATCTAACAGGGACTGCAGATAAGCAACCTATCAAGGCATACATCTGTCTGTTCACCTGTGCTACCACCAGGGCAGTACATCTAGAGGTAACACCCGATATGACTGCTCAATCATTTATTCAAGCTTTCCGCAGATTCGCAGCACGCCGATCATGCCCTAAGCTGATGATTTCAGATAACGGAGCAAACTTGGTAGCTGGAGAAGCATGTCTACGGGAAATCTGTTCCCATCCTGCAGTTACTTCCACACTGGAACAGCGTCATTGCAGATGGAAATTTATCCCTCCGAGAGCCCCATGGCACGGAGGATTTTATGAACGGTTAATAGGAACTGTAAAAAGATCCTTGAGAAAATCTCTACACCGTCAGAAAATCAATCTTCAAGAACTCCAGACAGTAATCACGGAAATAGAATCAAGGGTGAATAACCGGCCGTTGACTTACTTGTCTGAGGATCCTACTCAACATGAGCCATTAAGTCCTGCCCACCTAATGTATGGAAGACTTCTGTCTCCAGTACCATCTCTAGTGGATGATGAGATCAGAGATCCCTCATATGTGGGTCAGAGCGAGTTGGTTCAGGGGTATAAGCATCTGTCCAGCATAATCCAAAAATGGAATGATGTTTGGACAAAAGAATATCTTACATCTCTACGAGAACATCACTATGGGGCTAATGTCCCACATAATATATCTAATCTCCAACCTGGCGATATTGTCTTGGTAGACAGTGATGGCCCTAGGGCTGACTGGCCATTAGGTAAAGTTGTCTCAGTCCATCCAGATAGTCAGGGGATTTTGAGAATAGTCAAAATCCTGTCTAAAGGAACAACTTCCCTGAAGACATTGGACAAACTCATCCACATGGAATCAGTGAGCCAGCTGCAGTTAGATCCTGAGAGACCTCAAGACACTCTAACTCCACAAGACCCACAGACTCCTAACAGACACAATCGTCCACAACGGACAGCAGCACAAAAGTGCAAGCAAAATTTGCACATGTATTATCAATCCAATGGAGAGTAAATAAATACATATGGTTACTATTGTCCTAAGTATTGGACTCTGTGCCAGTTCTCTCCCTCTGGAAGATGTGGGAAATTTTTACCCACCATATCTAATAATCATCTAAGAAATGTATAATTTCTATATCATATCAAAATCATATCAAAATCATATCTAAATCATATCAAAATCATATTAGAATCATTATAGATTCATTATATAGCTTGATCCTGGATGACAATGGCACCATGAACACGTACGCAACAGGGGCCCTTTTGATGCCTACGTGACTTTGTACATGATTTCTCAAGGATCCAGAAGCTTCTAGAAGGATTTGTTAATTAAAAAACTATTGGAACATTGATTCAACATCCGGTAGGATTAAAAATCGAATCCTTAATAAGATTCAGTGGTACTTTCAAATACTACTTATAATCTTTAAATCTTATATCTAATTATATTATAATCACATCTTATCTTAATCATAAGTCTAGACTGTAAAAATAATCAATCAATATTCATAGAAGGCTACCGTGCACAGAGAGCATGGCAGGGCGATGGGGGGAGTGAAGCGCCCACCAACAAGCCCAGCGGCACTCCGCGTTTGTTTACAAATGAGTGAACAAGTGACTGATCCTTAGCGAACATTACCAGCTCAAGGACACCTTATCTAACATTTTTATCGCCAGTGAATACTCTCTAGAACTGGGGGAGTACCTGGACAATATCTACAAGGAAAATCCTAGAACATTTATAAAAATAAGAGTTTAGTGGAGATCACAGTGACGAGGTTTCCACCACCTTCATTCCTATTCTTTATCAAATATCATTTTTCTGCAACGCAGTTAAAGAAAAATCCAAGTAGCAACGCTACCAGATCATCATACAGCAACGCTGTAGCAAAATATCGTGCCTAAACTCAACCAGAGAGAGTTAATCAGTCTGGCAAACTTGTCAGACAGGCACCCCGACTGGCAGAGAAGTATATTGAGGGTTATTTGGTGTATGATTGGCCAATTGTATGCTTGTGTAACTTTAATATCCTATAAATCTGTCTGTTGGTTAAAAAGCGAGGCTAAGCCTCACATTTCAGTAAGTTTATTAAAATTGTAGTGTAGCTGTGAATCTTATCCAAGCACTGAACCTCATGAGTGTCCATTGTGCCAGAAAGAATTCAGCCTCAATAAGTAAAAACCTCACAAGTGTCCATAGCGTTGGAAGAGATTCACTCAAGCTAACTGTATCATATAAATTGAATATGTCTGCATATATATTTGAATATATAAATTAAGTTATCAATTGCTTGCTTAGTTAATTTTTAAGTTATCATATAAGTTCATTTAATTGAATATAATTTCTAGTACTTACTTAATAGTATTAAGACTACATTTAAGGTCATTTATTATACTTTTACAATTTAATTTGTTGTTTATAGTATAAGTACATATTGGCTGTTAAGTTATGGTGCTAGGTTAGACTATGTATGTTTAAATCCCTGATTTAAACAGAGCCAGTGTTCAGTCAGATAACTGAATTTATCAAATCTTATCCTTGTATAAAATACAAGCTGATGTGAGATCCCTGTCTACAGGTGGATTGGAACTTCTATCAACATAGTCATTCACCCCACCTGTCCCTTACAGCCCACAGTCTGTCATTAGGAAAAGAGGATTTAGGATTTACAACCCTAGCTAGAGATTTTAGTTGAATTAATTTGCAGACAGTAAATTTTTTAATTTAGTTCAGTACAAGTCCCTGGTAGTCTCCTCTTATATCAATCCCAGCAGGTTTTTCCCACACATATATTACACCACCAGCTGACCATATATTACTCCACCAGCTGACCATATATTACACCAACAGCTGACCATATATTACACCACCAGCTGACCATACATTACACCACCAGCTGACCATATATAACTGCACCAGCTGACCATATATTACACCACCAGCTGACCATACATTACACCACCAGCTGACCATATATAACTCCACCAGCTGACCATATATTACACCACCAGCTGACCATATATAACTCCACCAGCTGACCATATATTACACCACCAGCTGACCATATATTATTCCACCAGCTGACCATATATTACTCCACCAGCTGACCATATATTACACCAGCTGACCATATATTACACCACCAGCTGACCATATATTACACCACCAGCTGACCATATATTACTCCACCAGCTGACCATATATTACACCACCAGCTGGCCATATATTACTCCACCAGCTGACCATATATTACACCACCAGCTGACAATATATTACTTCACCAGCTGACCATATATTACACCACCAGCTGACCATATATTATACCACCAGCTGACCATATATTACTCCACCAGCTGACCATATATTACTCCACCAGCTGACCATATATTACACCACCAGCTGACCATATATATCTCCACCAGCTGACTATATATTACACCACCAGCTGACCATATATTACACCACCAGGTGACCATATATTACACCTCCAACTGACCATATATTACACCACCAGCTGACCATATATTACTCCACCAGCTGACCATATATTACACCACCAGGTGACCATATATTACACCACCGGCTGACCATACAATACACCACCAGCTGACCATATATTACTCCACCAGCTGACCATAAATTACACCACCAGCTGACCATATATACCTCCACCAGCTGACCATATATTACACCACCAGCTGACCATATATTACTCCACCAGCTGACCATATATTACTCCACCAGCTGACCATATATTACACCACCAGCTGACCATATATTACTCCACCAGCTGACCATATATTACACCACCAGCTGACCATATACTACTCCACCAGCTGACCATATATTACTCCACCAGCTGACCATGTATTACACCACCAGCTGACGATATATTACACCACCAGCTGACCATATATAACTCCACCAGCTGACCATATATTACACCACCAGCTGACCATATATTACTCCACCAGCTGACCATATATTACACCACCAGCTGACCATATATTACTCCACCAGCTGACCATATATTACTCCACCAGCTGACCATGTATTACACCACCAGCTGACCATATATTACACCACCAGCTGACCATACATTACACCACCAGCTGACCATATATAACTCCACCAGCTGACCATATATTACACCACCAGCTGACCATATATTACTCCACCAGCTGACCATATATTACTCCACCAGCTGACCATGTATTACACCACCAGCTGACCATATATTACACCACCAGCTGACCATATATAACTCCACCAGCTGACCATATATTACATCACCAGCTGACCATATATTACTCCACCAGCTGACCATATATTACACCACCAGCTGACCATATATTACTCCACCAGCTGACCAAATATTACTCCACCAGCTGACCATGTATTACACCACCAGCTGACCATATATTACACCACCAGCTGACCATACATTACACCACCAGCTAACCATATATAACTCCACCAGCTGACCATATATTACACCACCAGCTGACCATATATAACTCCACCAGCTGACCATATATTACACCACCAGCTGACCATATATTACTCCACCAGCTGACCATATATTACTCCACCAGCTGACCATATATTACACCACCAGCTGACCATATATTACACCACCAGCTGACCATATATTACTCCACCAGCTGACCATATATTACACCACCAGCTGACAATATATTACTTCACCAGCTGACCATATATTACACCACCAGCTGACCATATATTACACCACCAGCTGACCATATATTACACCACCAGCTGACCATATATTACTCCACCAGCTGACCATATATTACTCCACCAGCTGACCATATATTACACCACCAGCTGACCATATATATCTCCACCAGCTGACTATATATTACACCACCAGCTGACCATATATTACACCACCAGGTGACCATATATTACACCACCAGCTGACCATACAATTCACCACCAGCTGACCATATATTACTTCACCAGCTGACCATAAATTACACCACCAGCTGACCATATATTACTCCACCAGCTGACCATATATTACACCACCAGCTGACCATATATTACTCCACCAGCTGACCATATATTACACCACCAGCTGACCATATATTGCACCACCAGCTGACCATATATTACTCCACCAGCTGACCATATATTACACCACCAGCTGACCATATATTACTCCACCAGCTGACCATATATTACTCCACCAGCTGACCATGTATTACACCACCAGCTGACCATATATTACTCCACCAGCTGACCATATATTACACCACCAGCTGACCATATATTACACCACCAGCTGACCATATTTTACACCACCAGCTGATCATATATTACACCACCAGCTGACCATATATTACACCACCAGCTGACTATATATTACACCACCAGCTGACCATATATTACTCCACCAGCTGACCATATATTACACCACCAGCTGATCATATATTACTCCACCAGCTGACCATATATTACTTCACCAGCTGACCATATATTACACCACCAGCTGACCATATATTACACCACCAGCTGACCATATATTACTCCACCAGCTGACCATATATTACTCCACCAGCTGACCATATATTACACCACCAGCTGACCATATATTACACCACCAGCTGATAATATATTACTCCACCAGCTGACCATCTGTTACACCACCAGCTGACCATATATTACACCACCAGCTGACCATATTTTACACCACCAGCTGACCATATATTACACCACCAGCTGACCATATATTACACCACCAGCTGACCATATATTACACCACCAGCTGACCATATATTACTCCACCAGCTGACCATATATTACACCACCAGCTGACCATATATTACTCCACCTGCTGACCATATATTATTCCACCAGCTGACCATATATTACACCACCAGCTGACCATATATTACACCACCAGCTGACCATATATTATTCCACCAGCTGTCCATATATTACACCACCAGCTGACCATATATTACTCCACCAGCTGACCATATATTACACCACCAGTTGACCATATATTACACCACCAGCTGACCATATACTACTCCACCAGCTGACAATATATTACACTACCAGCTGACCATATATTACACCACCAGCTGACCATATATTACACCACCACCTGACCATATATTACACCACCAGCTGACCATATATTACACCACCAGCTGACCATATATTACACCACCAGCTGACCATATATTACACCACCAGCTGACCATATATTACACCACCACCTGACCATATATTACACCACCAGCTGACCATATATTACACCACCAGCTGACCATATATTACACCACCAGCTGACCATATATTACACCACCAGCTGACCGTATATTACTCCACCAGCTGACCATATATTACACCACCAGCTGACCACATATTATACCACCAGCTGACCATATATTACTCCCCCAGCTGACCATATATTACACCACCAGCTGACCATATATTACACCACCAGCTGACCATATATTACTCCACCAGCTGACCATATATTACTCCACCAGGTGACCATATATTACACTACCAGCTGACCATATATTACACCAACAGCTGACCATACATTAAACCACCAGCTGACCATATATAACTGCACCAGCTGACCATATATTACACCACCAGCTGACCATACATTACACCACCAGCTGACCATATATTACACCAGCTGACCATATATTACACCACCAGCTGACCATATATTACACCTGTGGGAACCGACCTGTGAGATTTATATTTATTTAATTTATATGAATTTATATTTACGTTAATTTATATACTTCGATAGCAATTTGTATAATGATAAGTGTTAAGTGGACTGTATTTCTGCAATAATCTCATAATCTCACAACTCGATCCTCTACACATTAGGGGGGGTTATTAAATTAATATATATGCAGCCAATCAAACTACAGTAACTACATACATTGAAGAGGTTCCTTATCTTATAGTACAGCAGGTTAGTCCACCAGGTATAACTAGGGTGTAGACACCAAATTATCCTCTTTGAGGTAGCTTCCATATCACCCAGTAACTGGTGCACAAAATCTTGCATCCTCGTCTTGACCTGTCAAAAGGGCGCTAACTGTGAAGCCAGATACCTATATATGACAAGCTATATCAGAGAAAACTGTACATGGAACATGAAGACCTGGCTTAATTACCTTTAGTTTGAGGCTTCCACGTACTCTAACCGGGTCACCCTATATAATGACATTAATGGCCATAAATGAAAGATACATGGGTTTCGGAAAGAACACTTAACTTGAATTGTAGACATCGTGTTGAAAATGGTACCTTTGGTTTCCATAACACTACGTCCAAGTAAAATTAACAGGAGCCGAATTTGCTCCCGTGTGCCTCTGGTCTCGTATAAACAATGGCTGTTTAACACTCCATACTATTGACGTTACTGGCCGACATTGTCCAGAATGATAGGAGCCGAATTTGCTCCACACGTCTCGGAGGTGACACAACAATGGCTCCCTCCTTCCTCCCTGACGCCTGGCCTACTTTGTCCAGATTTCAGAAAGTGATAGAAGGGTCACATTTACTCTACTTTAATATTGATAATTAAGTTAATTTATATAAGATGTTTTTCTGATGGTAAAGTCCAAAGACTAATGTATTTAAGAATAATTCCCAGCAGAATAGCTGGTGAATTATAATAGTATGTGGTGATGATATCCCGTTTTCTATAGACGGTAATTCCACTACAAGTTACGTTTTCTATGGGTAACTTGTTTATACAATACAGCTATTATCTGTATGATTATTAAATGGTGTCGGATTTTCCGACATAATTCCCCAGGGGCTGCTCACGGGTCGAAGTCCTAATTAGAACAGACGAACACCGATACTCCTCCTTCGAATTATTACATTAATTTGATGTTAGTAGTTAGTAATCACACATTTGTGCGTCTGTTCGTACAGGACGGATGTCCCGTACTAGAGTTGCAGGGGTTAGAAGTCTAATGCGATTTCATTTCCCTGTCAACTCTTGAAAGGCTAATATTCAAGCCTAATTACATATTATTTAACCCAGAAGACTGGATGTGATCAAGTACTACAGTCAAGTATGATTCAGGGACTGCAGTGAGATCAGTGACATTAGATATAACTTGAAGTTTGTTCAGGTAACTAGTCACTGATATAAAACACTGAAGCCCATGGAATACATCTTGATTAAATAATAAATGTATCAAATCAGTCATCAGATTTATTAGGGTTTAATTTAGTTAATTGATTCAGAAGATTGAATAGCTCATCATTAAAGTAAAGTATGGTTCTGAGACTGCAGTGGGTTCAGTGACATTGGTCGCAGTGACTTGTAGCTGTTTTAGGCTACTGTTCACTGATTTGCCACTGAGGCCTCATGAACTCATCTTCAGCTTCAAATGATGATACTAACATCAACTTCTGTTGGTATAGTCAGCTGTAATCTCCTTAGTATAATGCTACTGGAGAAATATAATCAGCTGACAAATTTAGATTTCTACTGGTATTGTTTATCTGCAGCCATAGGTCTCCTCAGGCTTGATACTGGGCCTGAGAGTAATTTACCTCCTGCAGAGTTTAACATGGTTATACCCTGATATTTAGTAGGGCTACCGATGAATCGATGACAATAGTCTGTCCCTACAAGGAGACCGAAGTCGTTGAGGTGATCAGACTTAATATTATCTGCCAATTTTATTCCTCTATTTCTCAGGAATTTGGCTGTTGCTCGCAGACCTTGAACTTGTAGGTCTACTGGTATTTTGTCCACCACAATGGCTTGTACTCGACAGACGTACCTGCCTAAACGTACTGATGGTTGTACCACCTGGTAGACTTGAGGTCCTGCATCTGTTACAAATCCTGAGATGTTGAATGACATCTGGGCTACAGGCCTTAATTGTAGTTCATCTGCCAACTTTTTAGTGATATATGTTCTTTGGGATCCTTGGTCAAACAACCCACGGGTATGGACCTTGGCCCTCTTATTCAGGATGGTAATTTGGGCAGTAGGCAAAGTCGTATTACCTTTAGACTTTGCCGATTGGACACTTTTTGTTTGTTGCACCTTGCAGTACTGTACTGTGGTGGGAATGCTATCTTCCACCTTGGGTCTTGGAGACGTTGTTTTGGTGTCTCTGCACAATGCTGCATGGTGCTGACCTTTGTTACACCTATTACAAGGGTGTAATTGGGTATCACAATCCTTGATGTTATGTTTCCTGAGGCACCTCGTGCAATGTTGCAAATCTTTGAGTCGCTCAACACGGGCGTCACTATCAGGAAAATTAGAGCAGTGGTACATTGAATGTTTCTCATTACAGAACAAACATGTTCCATAGCTTCCAGTACCCTTTGGTGTCACGTTCTTGGGTGACACAGTAACTATAGGCTTGGAGGGTCCCACTGCATATACGCCCACACTGCTACTGTTCCACTTTGGTGTTGAATTATATTGTCTAGATTGATTTGGAGTACCTTTGTTACTCTGTGGTTTACTATTATTGGTTTCTGAGGGTTTACTTGGTGGTTTTAATTTGTCATGTGTTCGTAATTGATGAACTACTGACTTTAAACCTTCAGATATTTCATTCATGGATAAGATGCTTTTATTGTAATGAGCACTCACTTGTCTCAATATGTCCCTAGGTATTTTCTCCTGGACAATTATTTTCAAGACCCACTCAGCCCCGTTTGTATCTGCTGTCAGGCTGAAGGCATTGATCAATGATTCTACCTCCAGCTTGAAGACTTGGAGTGAATCAGCTGAAGCCTCCGGTGGGGGTAAATGCAACAGCTCATGAACTAAATGTGATGTTCTTACTTCTGGATCAGCATAATTATCCTTGAGGAGTTTTACTGCCAGATCATAGCCGTCATTAGTTAATCTCAGATGGGATACTACTGTTTTAGCCTCACCTGATAATTGGCCTTGCAAATAAGAGAATTTACTACTCTTTGGTAAAGATTGTTTTGAGTCTACAAGGTCAACGAATTTGTTCCAAAATTCGTCCCAATCTTCCTCATCTTTTCCTGAGAAAGTGGGTAAATTAATTGGAGGGAGTCGAGCTTCTGCTTGACTCGTATTAGATGCAACTGTTGTTGTTGTTGCTGTTGCCTTGTTCTGGGCAATTAATTTAACATGAGGGTGTAACGTGGCCTGAGTGTGATCTTCATAATTCGCAAGATCAACCATAATGTCGTCTATTTCTGTTTCTGATAAATTAGTGTTGGCAAGTTCAGCCACATATGTTGCTATTTGGCATTTGATTTGCTCAAATTTACCTGCAGCTGCTTGATAATAGCTTTCCAGGTCAGCATAATCAACTTGAGATTGTTGTGACAAATCTTCACATTTCTTGATCTGTCTTGTTAAGTGGCCTTTAAGACCTGCAAGGGTTCTTTTCATTCTCCCTGCATTATCCATACTGGCTCGTTGGTGAAGCCTTGTGGGGCTTGTACTTGGGCTGCTCATAATACTGAACAAACACTAATGGTAGCCTAGGGTAAATTCTGAACTCACTAGGCAATAATCCTACCTCTACTAGAGGTTAGCACTTAAAATTAATACACATTATATATATATACAATCATACACACTAATGATTTGAGTGATAAACCAGTGTCACCGGAAGTACCTTTAGGTTAGCTCTTCTATATCACCCTAGGATGGTAGAGACACTAATTAATCACTCAAAGGTGTAATGATCATAAGTAAATTATTATATATACAACTCAACTCGAGTTGATAAAAATTACACCCAAAATAGGGTCTGCACCATTCATTAATGGTGTTAGGTTATTCAATATAGTACAACTGACTATGGTAATAATGGGACTAGGATGAACGATAATAGTTCAACTAGTCAATGTTTAATATCCTACCCTGTTGTGGGTTGGCAATTAGTAAATATTATACTGTGATCACTAGTGCAATATATATTAAATAACTCTCTATTTTGGAGAAATAATATACACAATTATTGATAATAGCCTCTTAATTAGCCTCTATGAAACTTCTAATATTATCAAGAAGTTTTAAATATTATTAGTGACCTCGCGAAATAAAGTCCACAAAATTCGTAGATAATCTCTAGCGAAATGTAACACCACGAAATCCGTGAACAATCTCACGAAGACCCCAGCCACTAATTTGGCTGGCTTCTATATTAGCGCTGTCATTTCACAGAATAACACGCCACCAAATGTCTGTGGGTGTGTATGAAACCGCTGATGAGGCTGAACTGGGCTGAGGGAGGCTCCTGAGCTCCCTCGAGGCTAGGCTGCCGTCTTGACTGCTGGCCTTTGTTTAAATAACACTGCACTAGTATATTTAATGAATCCACTGGTTAACTGGTTCATCCGGTACTAAGATGACCAAATGTGGGTTCATAGGACCGAATATTCCGGTTCCGAAGGTCCAAATAATGTGGGAACCGACCTGTGAGATTTATATTTATTTAATTTATATGAATTTATATTTACGTTAATTTATATACTTCGATAGCAATTTGTATAATGATAAGTGTTAAGTGGACTGTATTTCTGCAATAATCTCATAATCTCACAACTCGATCCTCTACACATTAGGGGGGGTTATTAAATTAATATATATGCAGCCAATCAAACTACAGTAACTACATACATTGAAGAGGTTCCTTATCTTATAGTACAGCAGGTTAGTCCACCAGGTATAACTAGGGTGTAGACACCAAATTATCCTCTTTGAGGTAGCTTCCATATCACCCAGTAACTGGTGCACAAAATCTTGCATCCTCGTCTTGACCTGTCAAAAGGGCGCTAACTGTGAAGCCAGATACCTATATATGACAAGCTATATCAGAGAAAACTGTACATGGAACATGAAGACCTGGCTTAATTACCTGTAGTTTGAGTCTTCCACGTACTCTAACCGGGTCACCCTATATAATGACATTAATGGCCATAAATGAAAGATACATGGGTTTCGGAAAGAACACTTAACTTGAATTGTAGACATCGTGTTGAAAATGGTACCTTTGGTTTCCATAACACTACGTCCAAGTAAAATTAACAGGAGCCGAATTTGCTCCCGTGTGCCTCTGGTCTCGTATAAACAATGGCTGTTTAACACTCCATACTATTGACGTTACTGGCCGACATTGTCCAGAATGATAGGAGCCGAATTTGCTCCACACGTCTCGGAGGTGACACAACAATGGCTCCCTCCTTCCTCCCTGACGCCTGGCCTACTTTGTCCAGATTTCAGAAAGTGATAGAAGGGTCACATTTACTCTACTTTAATATTGATAATTAAGTTAATTTATATAAGATGTTTTTCTGATGGTAAAGTCCAAAGACTAATGTATTTAAGAATAATTCCCAGCAGAATAGCTGGTGAATTATAATAGTATGTGGTGATGATATCCCGTTTTCTATAGACGGTAATTCCACTACAAGTTACGTTTTCTATGGGTAACTTGTTTATACAATACAGCTATTATCTGTATGATTATTAAATGGTGTCGGATTTTCCGACAACACCACCAGCTGACCATATATTACTCCACCAGCTGACCATATATTACACCAGCTGACCATATATTACACCACCAGCTGACCATATATTACACCACCAGCTGACCATATATTACTCCACCAGCTGACCATATATTACACCACCAGCTGGCCATATATTACTCCACCAGCTGACCATATATTTCACCACCAGCTGACCATATATTACTTCACCAGCTGACCATATATTACACCACCAGCTGACCATATATTACACCACCAGCTGACCATATATTACTCCACCAGCTGACCATATATTACTCCACCAGCTGACCATATATTACACCACCAGCTGACCATATATTACTCCACCAGCTGACCATATATTACACCACCAGCTGACCATATATTACACCACCAGCTGACCATATATTACTCCACCAGCTGACCATATATTACTCCACCAGCTGACCATATATTACACCAGCTGACCATATATTACTCCACCAGTTGACCATATATTACACCACCAGCTGACCATATATTACTCCACCAGCTGACCATATATTACACCACCAGCTGACCATATATATCTCCACCAGCTGACTATATATTACACCACCAGCTGACCATATATTACTCCACCAGCTGACCATATATTACACCTCCAACTGACCATATATTACACCACCAGGTGACCATATATTACACCACCAGCTGACCATACAATACACCACCAGCTGACCATATATTACACCACCAGCTGACCATATATTACACCACCAGCTGACCATATATTACTCCACCAGCTGACCATAAATTACACCACCAGCTGACCATATATTACTCCAACAGCTGACCATATATTACACCTCCAGCTGACCATATATTACTCCACCAGCTGACCATATATTACACCACCAGCTGACCAAATATTACTCCACCAGCTGACCATATATTACACCACCAGCTGACCATATATTACTCCACCAGCTGACCATATATTACTCCACCAGCTGACCATGTATTACACCACCAGCTGACCATATATTACTCCACCAGCTGACCATATACTACACCACCATCTGACCATATATTACTCCACCAGCTGACCATATATTACTCCACCAGCTGACCATATATTTCACCACCAGCTGACCATATACTACTCCACCAGCTGACCATATATTACTCCACCAGCTGACCTTATATTACTCCACCAGCTGACCATATATTACACCACCAGCTGACCATATATATCTCCACCAGCTGACTATATATTACACCACCAGCTGACCATATATTACACCACCAGCTGACCATATATTACTCCACCAGCTGACCATATATTACACCTCCAACTGACCATATATTACTTCACCAGCTGTCCATATATTACACCACCAGGTGACCATATATTACACCACCAGCTGACCATACAATACACCACCAGCTGACCATATATTACTCCACCAGCTGACCATAAATTACACCACCAGCTGACCATATATTACACCACCAGCTGACCATATATTACTCCACCAGCTGACCATATATTACACCACCAGCTGACCATATATTACTCCACCAGCTGACCATATATTACACCACCAGCTGACCATATATTACTCCACCAGCTGACCATATATTACACCACCAGCTGATCATATATTACTCCACCAGCTGACCATATATTACTTCACCAGCTGTCCATATATTACACCACCAGGTGACCATATATTACACCACCAGCTGACCATACAATACACCACCAGCTGACCATATATTACTCCACCAGCTGACCATAAATTACACCACCAGCTGACCATATATTACTCCACCAGCTGACCATATATTACACCACCAGCTGACCATATATTACTCCACCAGCTGACCATATATTACACCACCAGCTGACCATATATTACTCCACCAGCTGACGATATATTACACCACCAGCTGACCATATATTACTCCACCAGCTGACCATATATTACTCCACCAGCTGACCATGTATTACACCACCAGCTGACCATATAATACTCCACCAGCTGACCATATATTACACCACCAGCTGACCATATATTACACCACCAGCTGATCATATTTTACACCACCAGCTGACCATATATTACACCACCAGCTGACCATATATTGCACCACCAGCTGAATATATATTACACCACCAGCTGACCATATATTACTCCACCAGCTGACCATATATTACACCACCAGCTGACCATATTTTACACCACCAGCTGACCATATATTACACCACCAGCTGATAATATATTACTCCACCAGCTGACCATCTGTTACACCACCAGCTGACCATATATTACACCACCAGCTGACCATATTTTACACCACCAGCTGACCATATATTACACCACCAGCTGACCATATATTACACCACCAGCTGACCATATATTACACCACCAGCTGACCATATATTACTCCACCAGCTGACCATATATTACACCACCAGCTGACCATATATTACACCACCAGCTGACCATATATTACTCCACCAGCTGACCATATATTACACCACCAGTTGACCATATATTACACCACCAGGTGACCATATATTACACCACCAGCTGACCATACAATACACCACCAGCTGACCATATATTACTCCACCAGCTGACCATAAATTACACCACCAGCTGACCATATACTACTCCACCAGCTGACCATATATTACACCACCAGCTGACCATATATTACTCCACCAGCTGACCATATATTACACCACCAGCTGACCATATATTACTCCACCAGCTGACCATATATTACACCACCAGCTGACCATATATTACTCCACCAGCTGACCATATATTACTCCACCAGCTGACCATGTATTACACCACCAGCTGACCATATATTACTCCACCAGCTGACCATATATTGCACCACCAGCTGACCATATATTACACCACCAGCTGACCAAATTTTACACCACCAGCTGACCATATATTACACCACCAGCTGACCATATATTACACCTCCAGCTGACTATATATTACACCACCAGCTGACCATATATTACTCCACCAGCTGACCATATATTACACCACCAGCTGATCATATATTACTCCACCAGCTGACCATATATTTCTTCACCAGCTGTCCATATATTACACTACCAGGTGACCATATATTACACCACCAGCTGACCATACAATACACCACCAGCTGACCATATATTACTCCACCAGCTGACCATAAATTACACCACCAGCTGACCATATATTACTCCACCAGCTGACCATATATTACACCACCAGCTGACCATATATTACTCCACCAGCTGACCATATATTACACCACCAGCTGACCATATATTACTCCACCAGCTGACCATATATTACACCACCAGCTGACCATATATTACTCCACCAGCTGACCATATATTACTCCACCAGCTGACCATGTATTACACCACCAGCTAACCATATATTACTCCACCAGCTCACCATATATTACACCACCAGCTGACCATATATTACACCACCAGCTGACCATATTTTACACCACCAGCTGACCATATATTACACCACCAGCTGACCATATATTGCACCACCAGCTGACTATATATTACACCACCAGCTGACCATATATTACTCCACCAGCTGACCATATATTACACCACCAGCTGACCATATTTTACACCACCAGCTGACCATATATTACACCACCAGCTGATAATATATTACTCCACCAGCTGACCATCTGTTACACCACCAGCTGACCATATATTACACCACCAGCTGACCATATTTTACACCACCAGCTGACCATATATTACACCACCAGCTGACCATATATTACACCACCAGCTGACCATATATTACACCACCAGCTGACCATATATTACTCCACCAGCTGACCATATACTACACCACCAGCTGACCATATATTACTCCACCTGCTGACCATATATTATTCCACCAGCTGACCATATATTACACCACCAGCTGACCATATATTACACCACCAGCTGACCATATATTATTCCACCAGCTGTCCATATATTACACCACCAGCTGACCATATATTACTCCACCAGCTGACCATATATTACACCACCAGTTGACCATATATTACATCACCAGCTGACCATATATTACTCCACCAGCTGACCATATATTACACCACCAGCTGACCATATACTACTCCACCAGCTGACAATATATTACACTACCAGCTGACCATATATTACACCACCAGCTGACCATATATTACACCACCACCTGACCATATATTACACCACCAGCTGACCATATATTACACCACCAGCTGACCATATATTACACCACCAGCTGACCATATATTACACCACCAGCTGACCATATATTACTCCACCAGCTGACCATATATTACACCACCAGCTGACCACATATTATACCACCAGCTGACCATATATTACTTCACCAGCTGACCATATATTACACCACCAGCTGACCATATATTACTCCACCAGCTGACCATATATTACACCACCAGCTGACCATATATTACACCACCAGCTGACCATATATTACTCCACCAGCTGACCATATATTACTCCACCAGGTGACCATATATTACACTACCAGCTGACCATATATTACACCAACAGCTGACCATACATTAAACCACCAGCTGACCATATATAACTGCACCAGCTGACCATATATTACACCACCAGCTGACCATACATTACACCACCAGCTGACCATATATTACACCAGCTGACCATATATTACACCACCAGCTGACCATATATTACACCACCAGCTGACCATATATTACTCCACCAGCTGACCATATATTACACCAGCTGACCATATATTACACCACCAGCTGACCATATATTACACCACCAGCTGACCATATATTACTCCACCAGCTGACCATATATTACACCACCAGCTGGCCATATATTACTCCACCAGCTGACCATATATTTCACCACCAGCTGACCATATATTACTCCACCAGCTGACCATATATTACACCAGCTGACCATATATTACACCACCAGCTGACCATATATTACACCACCAGCTGACCATATATTACTCCACCAGCTGACCATATATTACACCACCAGCTGGCCATATATTACTCCACCAGCTGACCATATATTTCACCACCAGCTGACCATATATTACTTCACCAGCTGACCATATATTACACCACCAGCTGACCATATATTACACCACCAGCTGACCATATATTACTCCACCAGCTGACCATATATTACTCCACCAGCTGACCATATATTACACCACCAGCTGACCATATATTACTCCACCAGCTGACCATATATTACACCACCAGCTGACCATATATTACACCACCAGCTGACCATATATTACTCCACCAGCTGACCATATATTACTCCACCAGCTGACCATATATTACACCAGCTGACCATATATTACTCCACCAGTTGACCATATATTACACCACCAGCTGACCATATATTACTCCACCAGCTGACCATATATTACACCACCAGCTGACCATATATATCTCCACCAGCTGACTATATATTACACCACCAGCTGACCATATATTACACCACCAGGTGACCATATATTACACCTCCAACTGACCATATATTACACCACCAGGTGACCATATATTACACCACCAGCTGACCATACAATACACCACCAGCTGACCATATATTACACCACCAGCTGACCATATATTACACCACCAGCTGACCATATATTACTCCACCAGCTGACCATAAATTACACCACCAGCTGACCATATATTACTCCAACAGCTGACCATATATTACACCTCCAGCTGACCATATATTACTCCACCAGCTGACCATATATTACACCACCAGCTGACCATATATTACTCCACCAGCTGACCATATATTACACCACCAGCTGACCATATATTACTCCACCAGCTGACCATATATTACTCCACCAGCTGACCATGTATTACACCACCAGCTGACCATATATTACTCCACCAGCTGACCATATACTACACCACCATCTGACCATATATTACTCCACCAGCTGACCATATATTACTCCACCAGCTGACCATATATTTCACCACCAGCTGACCATATACTACTCCACCAGCTGACCATATATTACTCCACCAGCTGACCTTATATTACTCCACCAGCTGACCATATATTACACCACCAGCTGACCATATATATCTCCACCAGCTGACTATATATTACACCACCAGCTGACCATATATTACACCACCAGCTGACCATATATTACTCCACCAGCTGACCATATATAACACCTCCAACTGACCATATATTACACCACCAGGTGACCATATATTACACCACCAGCTGACCATACAATACACCACCAGCTGACCATATATTACTCCACCAGCTGACCATAAATTACACCACCAGCTGACCATATACTACTCCACCAGCTGACCATATATTACACCACCAGCTGACCATATATTACTCCACCAGCTGACCATATATTACACCACCAGCTGACCATATATTACTCCACCAGCTGACCATATATTACACCACCAGCTGACCATATATTACTCCACCAGCTGACCATATATTACTCCACCAGCTGACCATGTATTACACCACCAGCTGACCATATATTACTCCACCAGCTGACCATATATTGAACCACCAGCTGACCATATATTACACCACCAGCTGACCATATTTTACACCACCAGCTGACCATATATTACACCACCAGCTGACCATATATTACATCTCCAGCTGACTATATATTACACCACCAGCTGACCATATATTACTCCACCAGCTGACCATATATTACACCACCAGCTGATCATATATTACTCCACCAGCTGACCATATATTACTTCACCAGCTGTCCATATATTACACCACCAGGTGACCATATATTACACCACCAGCTGACCATACAATACACCACCAGCTGACCATATATTACTCCACCAGCTGACCATAAATTACACCACCAGCTGACCATATATTACTCCACCAGCTGACCATATATTACACCACCAGCTGACCATATATTACTCCACCAGCTGACCATATATTACACCACCAGCTGACCATATATTACTCCACCAGCTGACGATATATTACACCACCAGCTGACCATATATTACTCCACCAGCTGACCATATATTACTCCACCAGCTGACCATGTATTACACCACCAGCTGACCATATATTACTCCACCAGCTGACCATATATTACACCACCAGCTGACCATATATTACACCACCAGATGACCATATTTTACACCACCAGCTGACCATATATTACACCACCAGCTGACCATATATTGCACCACCAGCTGACTATATATTACACCACCAGCTGACCATATATTACTCCACCAGCTGACCATATATTACACCACCAGCTGATCATATATTACTCCACCAGCTGACCATATATTACTTCACCAGCTGACCATATATTACACCACCAGCTGACCATATATTACACCACCAGCTGACCATATATTATTCCACCAGCTGTCCATATATTACACCACCAGCTTACCATATATTACTCCACCAGCTGACCATATATTACACCACCAGTTGACCATATATTACATCACCAGCTGACCATATATTACTCCACCAGCTGACCATATATTACACCACCAGCTGACCATATACTACTCCACCAGCTGACAATATATTACACTACCAGCTGACCATATATTACACCACCAGCTGACCATATATTACACCACCACCTGACCATATATTACACCACCAGCTGACCATATATTACACCACCAGCTGACCATATATTACACCACCAGCTGACCATATATTACACCACCAGCTGACCATATATTACTCCACCAGCTGACCATATATTACACCACCAGCTGACCACATATTATACCACCAGCTGACCATATATTACTTCACCAGCTGACCATATATTACACCACCAGCTGACCATATATTACTCCACCAGCTGACCATATATTACACCACCAGCTGACCATATATTACACCACCAGCTGACCATATATTACTCCACCAGCTGACCATATATTACTCCACCAGGTGACCATATATTACACTACCAGCTGACCATATATTACACCAACAGCTGACCATACATTAAACCACCAGCTGACCATATATTACACCAACAGCTGACCATACATTAAACCACCAGCTGACCATATATAACTGCACCAGCTGACCATATATTACACCACCAGCTGACCATACATTACACCACCAGCTGACCATATATTACACCAGCTGACCATATATTACACCACCAGCTGACCATATATTACACCACCAGCTGACCATATATTACTCCACCAGCTGACCATATATTACACCAGCTGACCATATATTACACCACCAGCTGACCATATATTACACCACCAGCTGACCATATATTACTCCACCAGCTGACCATATATTACACCACCAGCTGGCCATATATTACTCCACCAGCTGACCATATATTTCACCACCAGCTGACCATATATTACTCCACCAGCTGACCATATATTACACCAGCTGACCATATATTACACCACCAGCAGACCATATATTACACCACCAGCTGACCATATATTACTCCACCAGCTGACCATATATTACACCACCAGCTGGCCATATATTACTCCACCAGCTGACCATATATTACACCACCAGCTGACCATATATTACACCACCAGCTGACCATATATTACTCCACCAGCTGACCATATATTACTCCACCAGCTGACCATATATTACACCACCAGCTGACCATATATTACTCCACCAGCTGACCATATATTACACCACCAGCTGACCATATATTACACCACCAGCTGACCATATATTACTCCACCAGCTGACCATATATTACTCCACCAGCTGACCATATATTACACCAGCTGACCATATATTACTCCACCAGTTGACCATATATTACACCACCAGCTGACCATATATTACTCCACCAGCTGACCATATATTACACCACCAGCTGACCATATATATCTCCACCAGCTGACTATATATTACACCACCACCTGACCATATATTACACCACCAGGTGACCATATATTACACCTCCAACTGACCATATATTACACCACCAGGTGACCATATATTACACCACCAGCTGACCATACAATACACCACCAGCTGACCATATATTACACCACCAGCTGACCATATATTACACCACCAGCTGACCATATATTACTCCACCAGCTGACCATAAATTACACCACCAGCTGACCATATATTACTCCAACAGCTGACCATATATTACACCTCCAGCTGACCATATATTACTCCACCAGCTGACCATATATTACACCACCAGCTGACCATATATTACTCCACCAGCTGACCATATATTACACCACCAGCTGACCATATATTACTCCACCAGCTGACCATATATTACTCCACCAGCTGACCATGTATTACACCACCAGCTGACCATATATTACTCCACCAGCTGACCATATACTACACCACCATCTGACCATATATTACTCCACCAGCTGACCATATATTACTCCACCAGCTGACCATATATTTCACCACCAGCTAACCATATACTACTCCACCAGCTGACCATATATTACTCCACCAGCTGACCTTATATTACTCCACCAGCTGACCATATATTACACCACCAGCTGACCATATATATCTCCACCAGCTGACTATATATTACACCACCAGCTGACCATATATTACACCACCAGCTGACCATATAATGCTCCACCAGCTGACCATATATAACACCTCCAACTGACCATATATTACACCACCAGGTGACCATATATTACACCACCAGCTGACCATACAATACACCACCAGCTGACCATATATTACTCCACCAGCTGACCATAAATTACACCACCAGCTGACCATATACTACTCCACCAGCTGACCATATATTACACCACCAGCTGACCATATATTACTCCACCAGCTGACCATATATTACACCACCAGCTGACCATATATTACTCCACCAGCTGACCATATATTACACCACCAGCTGACCATATATTACTCCACCAGCTGACCATATATTACTCCACCAGCTGACTATGTATTACACCACCAGCTGACCATATATTACTCCACCAGCTGACCATATATTGCACCACCAGCTGACCATATATTACACCACCAGCTGACCATATTTTACACCACCAGCTGACCATATATTACACCACCAGCTGACCATATATTACATCTCCAGCTGACTATATATTACACCACCAGCTGACCATATATTACTCCACCAGCTGACCATATATTACACCACCAGCTGATCATATATTACTCCACCAGCTGACCATATATTACTTCACCAGCTGTCCATATATTACACCACCAGGTGACCATATATTACACCACCAGCTGACCATACAATACACCACCAGCTGACCATATATTACTCCACCAGCTGACCATAAATTACACCACCAGCTGACCATATATTACTCCACCAGCTGACCATATATTACACCACCAGCTGACCATATATTACTCCACCAGCTGACCATATATTACACCACCAGCTGACCATATATTACTCCACCAGCTGACGATATATTACACCACCAGCTGACCATATATTACTCCACCAGCTGACCATATATTACTCCACCAGCTGACCATGTATTACACCACCAGCTGACCATATATTACTCCACCAGCTGACCATATATTACACCACCAGCTGACCATATATTACACCACCAGCTGACCATATTTTACACCACCAGCTGACCATATATTACACCACCAGCTGACCATATATTGCACCACCAGCTGACTATATATTACACCACCAGCTGACCATATATTACTCCACCAGCTGACCATATATTACACCACCAGCTGATCATATATTACTCCACCAGCTGACCATATATTACTTCACCAGCTGACCATATATTACACCACCAGCTGACCATATATTACACCACCAGCTGACCATATATTACTCCACCAGCTGACCATATATTACTCCACCAGCTGACCATATATTACACCACCAGCTGACCATATATATCTCCACCAGCTGACCATATATTACACCACCAGCTGACCATATATTACACCACCAGCTGACCATATATTACACCCCCAACTGACCATATATTACACCACCAGGTGACCATATATTACACCACCAGGTGACCATATATTACTCCACCAGCTGACCATATATTACTCCACCAGCTGACCATATATTACTCCACCAGCTGACCATATATTACTCCACCAGCTGACCATGTATTACTCCACCAGCTGACCATATATTACTCCACCAGCTGACCATATATTACTCCACCAGCTAACCATACATTACTCCACCAGCTGACCATATATTACACCACCAGCTGACCATACATTACACCACCAGCTGACCATATATTACTCGACCAGCTGACCGTATATTACACCACCAGCTTACCATACATTACACCACCAGCTGACCATATATAACTCAACCAGCTGACCACATATTACACCACAAGCTGACCATATATTACTCCACCAGCTGACCATATATTACTCCACCAGCTGACCATCTGTTACATCACCAGCTGATAATATATTACACCACCAGTTGATACAATATTACTCCACCAGCTGACCATCTGTTACACCACCAGCTGACCATATATTACACCACCAGCTGACCATATTTTACACCACCAGCTGACCATATATTACACCACCAGCTGACCATATATTACACCACCAGCTAACCATATATTACACCACCAGCTGACCATATATTACTCCACCAGCTGACCATATATTACACCACCAGCTGACCATATATTACTCCACCTGCTGACCATATATTATTCCACCAGCTGACCATATATTACACCACCAGCTGACCATATATTACACCACCAGCTGACCATATATTACTCCACCAGCTGTCCATATATTACACCACCAGCTGACCATATATTACTCCTCCAGCTGACCATATATTACACCACCAGCTGACCATATATTACACCACCAGCTGACCATATATTACTCCACCAGCTGACCATATATTACACCACCAGCTGACCATATACTACTCCACCAGCTGACAATATATTACACTACCAGCTGACCATATATTGCACCACCAGCTGACCATATATTACACCACCACCTGACCATATATTACACCACCAGCTGACCATATATTACACCAACAGCTGACCATATATTACACCACCAGCTTACCATATATTACTCCACCAGCTGACCATATATTACACCACCAGCTGACCACATATTATACCACCAGCTGACCATATATTACTTCACCAGCTGACCATATATTACACCACCAGCTGACCATATATTACTCCACCAGCTGACCATATATTACACCACCAGCTGACCATATATTACACCACCAGCTGACCATATATTACTCGACCAGCTGACCATATATTACTCCACCAGCTGACCATATATAACTGCACCAGCTGACCATATATTACACCACCAGCTGACCATACATTACACCACCAGCTGACCATATATAACTCCACCAGCTGACCATATATTACACCACCAGCTGACCATATATTACTCCACCAGCTGACCATATATTACACCACCAGCTGACCATATATTACTCCACCAGCTGACCATATATTACACCACCAGCTGACCATATATTACTCCACCAGCTGACCATATATTACTCCACCAGCTGACCATGTATTACACCACCAGCTGACCATATATTACTCCACCAGCTGACCATATATTGCACCACCAGCTGACCATATATTACACCACCAGCTGACCATATATTACACCAACAGCTGACCATATATTACACCACCAGCTGACCATATATTACTCCACCAGCTGACCATATATTACACCACCAGCTGACCACATATTATACCACCAGCTGACCATATATTACTTCACCAGCTGACCATATATTACACCACCAGCTGACCATATATTACTCCACCAGCTGACCATATATTACACCACCAGCTGACCATATATTACACCACCAGCTGACCATATATTACTCGACCAGCTGACCATATATTACTCCACCAGCTGACCATATATAACTGCACCAGCTGACCATATATTACACCACCAGCTGACCATACATTACACCACCAGCTGACCATATATAACTCCACCAGCTGACCATATATTACACCACCAGCTGACCATATATTACTCCACCAGCTGACCATATATTACACCACCAGCTGACCATATATTACTCCACCAGCTGACCATATATTACACCACCAGCTGACCATATATTACTCCACCAGCTGACCATATATTACTCCACCAGCTGACCATGTATTACACCACCAGCTGACCATATATTACTCCACCAGCTGACCATATATTGCACCACCAGCTGACCATATATTACACCACCAGCTGACCATATTTTACACCACCAGCTGACCATATATTACACCACCAGCTGACCATATATTACACCTCCAGCTGACTATATATTACACCACCAGCTGACCATATATTACTCCACCAGCTGACCATATATTACACCACCAGCTGATCATATATTACTCCACCATCTGACCATATATTACTTCACCAGCTGTCCATATATTACACCACCAGGTGACCATATATTACACCACCAGCTGACCATACAATACACCACCAGCTGACCATATATTACTCCACCAGCTGACCATAAATTACACCACCAGCTGACCATATATTACTCCACCAGCTTACCATATATTACACCACCAGCTGACCATATATTACTCCACCAGCTGACCATATATTACACCACCAGCTGACCATATATTACACCACCAGCTGACCATATATTACTCCACCAGCTGACCATATATTACTCCACCAGCTGACCATATATTACACCAGCTGACCATATATTACTCCACCAGTTGACCATATATTACACCACCAGCTGACCATATATTACTCCACCAGCTGACCATATATTACACCACCAGCTGACCATATATATCTCCACCAGCTGACTATATATTACACCACCAGCTGACCATATATTACACCACCAGGTGACCATATATTACACCTCCAACTGACCATATATTACACCACCAGGTGACCATATATTACACCACCAGCTGACCATACAATACACCACCAGCTGACCATATATTACACCACCAGCTGACCATATATTACACCACCAGCTGACCATATATTACTCCACCAGCTGACCATAAATTACACCACCAGCTGACCATATATTACTCCAACAGCTGACCATATATTACACCTCCAGCTGACCATATATTACTCCACCAGCTGACCATATATTACACCACCAGCTGACCATGTATTACTCCACCAGCTGACCATATATTACACCACCAGCTGACCATATATTACTCCACCAGCTGACCATATATTACTCCACCAGCTGACCATGTATTACACCACCAGCTGACCATATATTACTCCACCAGCTGACCATATACTACACCACCATCTGACCATATATTACTCCACCAGCTGACCATATATTACTCCACCAGCTGACCATATATTTCACCACCAGCTGACCATATACTACTCCACCAGCTGACCATATATTACTCCACCAGCTGACCTTATATTACTCCACCAGCTGACCATATATTACACCACCAGCTGACCATATATATCTCCACCAGCTGACTATATATTACACCACCAGCTGACCATATATTACACCACCAGCTGACCATATATTACTCCACCAGCTGACCATATATAACACCTCCAACTGACCATATATTACACCACCAGGTGACCATATATTACACCACCAGCTGACCATACAATACACCACCAGCTGACCATATATTACTCCACCAGCTGACCATAAATTACACCACCAGCTGACCATATACTACTCCACCAGCTGACCATATATTACACCACCAGCTGACCATATATTACTCCACCAGCTGACCATATATTACACCACCAGCTGACCATATATTACTCCACCAGCTGACCATATATTACACCACCAGCTGACCATATATTACTCCACCAGCTGACCATATATTACTCCACCAGCTGACTATGTATTACACCACCAGCTGACCATATATTACTCCACCAGCTGACCATATATTGCACCACCAGCTGACCATATATTACACCACCAGCTGACCATATTTTACACCACCAGCTGACCATATATTACACCACCAGCTGACCATATATTACATCTCCAGCTGACTATATATTACACCACCAGCTGACCATATATTACTCCACCAGCTGACCATATATTACACCACCAGCTGATCATATATTACTCCACCAGCTGACCATATATTACTTCACCAGCTGTCCATATATTACACCACCAGGTGACCATATATTACACCACCAGCTGACCATACAATACACCACCAGCTGACCATATATTACTCCACCAGCTGACCATAAATTACACCACCAGCTGACCATATATTACTCCACCAGCTGACCATATATTACACCACCAGCTGACCATATATTACTCCACCAGCTGACCATATATTACTCCACCAGCTGACCATATATTACACCACCAGCTGACCATACAATACACCACCAGCTGACCATATATTACTCCACCAGCTGACCATAAATTACACCACCAGCTGACCATATATTACTCCACCAGCTGACCATATATTACACCACCAGCTGACCATATATTACTCCACCAGCTGACCATATATTACTCCACCAGCTGACCATATATTACACCACCAGCTGACCATATATTACACCACCAGCTGACCATATTTTACACCACCAGCTGACCATATATTACACCACCAGCTGACCATATATTGCACCACCAGCTGACTATATATTACACCACCAGCTGACCATATATTACTCCACCAGCTGACCATATATTACACCACCAGCTGATCATATATTACTCCACCAGCTGACCATATATTACTTCACCAGCTGACCATATATTACACCACCAGCTGACCATATATTACACCACCAGCTGACCATATATTACTCCACCAGCTGACCATATATTACTCCACCAGCTGACCATATATTACACCACCAGCTGACCATATATTACTCCACCAGCTGACCGTATATTACTCCACCAGCTGACCATATATTACACCACCAGCTGACCATATATATCTCCACCAGCTGACCATATATTACACCACCAGCTGACCATATATTACACCACCAGCTGACCATATATTACACCCCCAACTGACCATATATTACACCACCAGGTGACCATATATTACACCACCAGGTGACCATATATTACTCCACCAGCTGACCATATATTACTCCACCAGCTGACCATATATTACTCCACCAGCTGACCATATATTACTCCACCAGCTGACCATGTATTACTCCACCAGCTGACCATATATTACTCCACCAGCTGACCATATATTACTCCACCAGCTAACCATACATTACTCCACCAGCTGACCATATATTACACCACCAGCTGACCATACATTACACCACCAGCTGACCATATATTACTCGACCAGCTGACCGTATATTACACCACCAGCTTACCATACATTACACCACCAGCTGACCATATATAACTCAACCAGCTGACCACATATTACACCACAAGCTGACCATATATTACTCCACCAGCTGACCATATATTACTCCACCAGCTGACCATCTGTTACATCACCAGCTGATAATATATTACACCACCAGTTGATACAATATTACTCCACCAGCTGACCATCTGTTACACCACCAGCTGACCATATATTACACCACCAGCTGACCATATTTTACACCACCAGCTGACCATATATTACACCACCAGCTGACCATATATTACACCACCAGCTAACCATATATTACACCACCAGCTGACCATATATTACTCCACCAGCTGACCATATATTACACCACCAGCTGACCATATATTACTCCACCTGCTGACCATATATTATTCCACCAGCTGACCATATATTACACCACCAGCTGACCATATATTACACCACCAGCTGACCATATATTACTCCACCAGCTGTCCATATATTACACCACCAGCTGACCATATATTACTCCACCAGCTGACCATATATTACACCACCAGCTGACCATATATTACACCACCAGCTGACCATATATTACTCCACCAGCTGACCATATATTACACCACCAGCTGACCATATACTACTCCACCAGCTGACAATATATTACACTACCAGCTGACCATATATTGCACCACCAGCTGACCATATATTACACCACCACCTGACCATATATTACACCACCAGCTGACCATATATTACACCAACAGCTGACCATATATTACACCACCAGCTGACCATATATTACTCCACCAGCTGACCATATATTACACCACCAGCTGACCACATATTATACCACCAGCTGACCATATATTACTTCACCAGCTGACCATATATTACACCACCAGCTGACCATATATTACTCCACCAGCTGACCATATATTACACCACCAGCTGACCATATATTACACCACCAGCTGACCATATATTACTCGACCAGCTGACCATATATTACTCCACCAGCTGACCATATATTACACCACCAGCTGACCATATATTACACCAACAGCTGACCATACATTACACCACCAGCTGACCATATATAACTGCACCAGCTGACCATATATTACACCACCAGCTGACCATACATTACACCACCAGCTGACCATATATAACTCCACCAGCTGACCATATATTACACCACCAGCTGACCATATATTACTCCACCAGCTGACCATATATTACACCACCAGCTGACCATATATTACTCCACCAGCTGACCATATATTACACCACCAGCTGACCATATATTACTCCACCAGCTGACCATATATTACTCCACCAGCTGACCATGTATTACACCACCAGCTGACCATATATTACTCCACCAGCTGACCATATATTGCACCACCAGCTGACCATATATTACACCACCAGCTGACCATATTTTACACCACCAGCTGACCATATATTACACCACCAGCTGACCATATATTACACCTCCAGCTGACTATATATTACACCACCTGCTGACCATATATTACTCCACCAGCTGACCATATATTACACCACCAGCTGATCATATATTACTCCACCATCTGACCATATATTACTTCACCAGCTGTCCATATATTACACCACCAGGTGACCATATATTACACCACCAGCTGACCATACAATACACCACCAGCTGACCATATATTACTCCACCAGCTGACCATAAATTACACCACCAGCTGACCATATATTACTCCACCAGCTTACCATATATTACACCACCAGCTGACCATATATTACTCCACCAGCTGACCATATATTACACCACCAGCTGACCATATATTACTCCACCAGCTGACGATATATTACACCAGCTGACCATATATTACTCCACCAGCTGACCATATATTACTCCACCAGCTGACCATGTATTACACCACCAGCTGACCATATATTACTCCACCAGCTGACCATATATTACACCACCAGCTGACCATATATTACACCACCAGCTGACCATATTTTACACCACCAGCTGACCATATATTACACCACCAGCTGACCATATATTGCACCACCAGCTGACTATATATTACACCACCAGCTGACCATATATTACTCCACCAGCTGACCATATATTACACCACCAGCTGATCATATATTACTCCACCAGCTGACCATATATTACTTCTCCAGCTGACCATATATTACACCACCAGCTGACCATATATTACACCACCAGCTGACCATATATTACTCCACCAGCTGACCATATATTACTCCACCAGCTGACCATATATTACACCACCAGCTGACCATATATATCTCCACCAGCTGACCATATATTACACCACCAGCTGACCATATATTACACCACCAGCTGACCATATATTACACCCCCAACTGACCATATATTACACCACCAGGTGACCATATATTACACCACCAGGTGACCATATATTACTCCACCAGCTGACCATATATTACTCCACCAGCTGACCATATATTACTCCACCAGCTGACCATATATTACTCCACCAGCTGACCATGTATTACTCCACCAGCTGACCATATATTACTCCACCAGCTGACCATATATTACTCCACCAGCTAACCATACATTACTCCACCAGCTGACCATATATTACACCACCAGCTGACCATACATTACACCACCAGCTGACCATATATTACTCGACCAGCTGACCGTATATTACACCACCAGCTTACCATACATTACACCACCAGCTGACCATATATAACTCAACCAGCTGACCACATATTACACCACAAGCTGACCATATATTACTCCACCAGCTGACCATATATTACTCCACCAGCTGACCATCTGTTACATCACCAGCTGATAATATATTACACCACCAGTTGATACAATATTACTCCACCAGCTGACCATCTGTTACACCACCAGCTGACCATATATTACACCACCAGCTGACCATATTTTACACCACCAGCTGACCATATATTACACCACCAGCTGACCATATATTACACCACCAGCTGACCATATATTACTCCACCAGCAGACCATATATTACACCACCAGCTGACCATATATTACTCCACCTGCTGACCATATATTATTCCACCAGCTGACCATATATTACACCACCAGCTGACCATATATTACACCACCAGCTGACCATATATTACTCCACCAGCTGTCCATATATTACACCACCAGCTGACCATATATTACTCCACCAGCTGACCATATATTACACCACCAGCTGACCATATATTACACCACCAGCTGACCATATATTACTCCACCAGCTGACCATATATTACACCACCAGCTGACCATATACTACTCCACCAGCTGACAATATATTACACTACCAGCTGACCATATATTGCACCACCAGCTGACCATATATTACACCACCACCTGACCATATATTACACCACCAGCTGACCATATATTACACCAACAGCTGACCATATATTACACCACCAGCTGACCATATATTACTCCACCAGCTGACCATATATTACACCACCAGCTGACCACATATTATACCACCAGCTGACCATATATTACTTCACCAGCTGACCATATATTACACCACCAGCTGACCATATATTACTCCACCAGCTGACCATATATTACACCACCAGCTGACCATATATTACACCACCAGCTGACCATATATTACTCCACCAGCTGACCATATATTACACCACCAGCTGACCATATATTACACCAACAGCTGACCATACATTACACCACCAGCTGACCATATATAACTGCACCAGCTGACCATATATTACACCACCAGCTGACCATACATTACACCACCAGCTGACCATATATAACTCCACCAGCTGACCATATATTACACCACCAGCTGACCATATATTACTCCACCAGCTGACCATATATTACACCACCAGCTGACCATATATTACACCAACAGCTGACCATACATTACACCACCAGCTGACCATATATAACTGCACCAGCTGACCATATATTACACCACCAGCTGACCATACATTACACCACCAGCTGACCATATATAACTCCACCAGCTGACCATATATTACACCACCAGCTGACCATATATTACTCCACCAGCTGACCATATATTACACCACCAGCTGACCATATATTACTCCACCAGCTGACCATATATTACACCACCAGCTGACCATATATTACTCCACCAGCTGACCATATATTACTCCACCAGCTGACCATGTATTACACCACCAGCTGACCATATATTACTCCACCAGCTGACCATATATTGCACCACCAGCTGACCATATATTACACCACCAGCTGACCATATTTTACACCACCAGCTGACCATATATTACACCACCAGCTGACCATATATTACACCTCCAGCTGACTATATATTACACCACCAGCTGACCATATATTACTCCACCAGCTGACCATATATTACACCACCAGCTGATCATATATTACTCCACCAGCTGACCATATATTACTTCACCAGCTGTCCATATATTACACCACCAGGTGACCATATATTACACCACCAGCTGACCATACAATACACCACCAGCTGACCATATATTACTCCACCAGCTGACCATAAATTACACCACCAGCTGACCATATATTACTCCACCAGCTTACCATATATTACACCACCAGCTGACCATATATTACTCCACCAGCTGACCATATATTACACCACCAGCTGACCATATATTACTCCACCAGCTGACGATATATTACACCACCAGCTGACCATATATTACTCCACCAGCTGACCATATATTACTCCACCAGCTGACCATGTATTACACCACCAGCTGACCATATATTACTCCACCAGCTCACCATATATTACACCACCAGCTGACCATATATTACACCACCAGCTGACCATATTTTACACCACCAGCTGACCATATATTACACCACCAGCTGACCATATATTGCACCACCAGCTGACTATATATTACACCACCAGCTGACCATATATTACTCCACCAGCTGACCATATATTACACCACCAGCTGATCATATATTACTCCACCAGCTGACCATATATTACTTCACCAGCTGACCATATATTACACCACCAGCTGACCATATATTACACCACCAGCTGACCATATATTACTCCACCAGCTGTCCATATATTACTCCACCAGCTGACCATATATTACACCACCAGCTGACCATATATATCTCCACCAGCTGACCATATATTACACCACCAGCTGACCATATATTACACCACCAGCTGACCATATATTACACCCCCAACTGACCATATATTACACCACCAGGTGACCATATATTACACCACCAGCTGACCATATATTACTCCACCAGCTGACCATATATTACTCCACCAGCTGACCATATATTACTCCACCAGCTGACCATATATTACTCCACCAGCTGACCATGTATTACTCCACCAGCTGACCATATATTACTCCACCAGCTGACCATATATTACTCCACCAGCTGACCATATATTACACCACCAGCTGACCATACATTACACCACCAGCTGACCATATATTACTCGACCAGCTGACCGTATATTACACCACCAGCTTACCATACATTACACCACCAGCTGACCATATATAACTCAACCAGCTGACCACATATTACACCACAAGCTGACCATATATTACTCCACCAGCTGACCATATATTACTCCACCAGCTGACCATCTGTTACATCACCAGCTGATAATATATTACACCACCAGTTGATACAATATTACTCCACCAGCTGACCATCTGTTACACCACCAGCTGACCATATATTACACCACCAGCTGACCATATTTTACACCACCAGCTGACCATATATTACACCACCAGCTGACCATATATTACACCACCAGCTAACCATATATTACACCACCAGCTGACCATATATTACTCCACCAGATGACCATATATTACACCACCAGCTGACCATATATTACTCCACCTGCTGACCATATATTATTCCACCAGCTGACCATATATTACACCACCAGCTGACCATATATTACACCACCAGCTGACCATATATTACTCCACCAGCTGTCCATATATTACACCACCAGCTGACCATATATTACTCCACCAGCTGACCATATATTACACCACCAGCTGACCATATATTACACCACCAGCTGACCATATATTACTCCACCAGCTGACCATATATTACACCACCAGCTGACCATATACTACTCCACCAGCTGACAATATATTACACTACCAGCTGACCATATATTGCACCACCAGCTGACCATATATTACACCACCAGCTGACCATATATTACACCAACAGCTGACCATATATTACACCACCAGCTGACCATATATTACTCCACCAGCTGACCATATATTACACCACCAGCTGACCACATATTATACCACCAGCTGACCATATATTACTTCACCAGCTGACCATATATTACACCACCAGCTGACCATATATTACTCCACCAGCTGACCATATATTACACCACCAGCTGACCATATATTACACCACCAGCTGACCATATATTACTCCACCAGCTGACCATATATTACACCACCAGCTGACCATATATTACACCAACAGCTGACCATACATTACACCACCAGCTGACCATATATAACTGCACCAGCTGACCATATATTACACCACCAGCTGACCATACATTACACCACCAGCTGACCATATATAACTCCACCAGCTGACCATATATTACACCACCAGCTGACCATATATTACTCCACCAGCTGACCATATATTACACCACCAGCTGACCATATATTACACCAACAGCTGACCATACATTACACCACCAGCTGACCATATATAACTGCACCAGCTGACCATATATTACACCACCAGCTGACCATACATTACACCACCAGCTGACCATATATAACTCCACCAGCTGACCATATATTACACCACCAGCTGACCATATATTACTCCACCAGCTGACCATATATTACACCACCAGCTGACCATATATTACTCCACCAGCTGACCATATATTACACCACCAGCTGACCATATATTACTCCACCAGCTGACCATATATTACTCCACCAGCTGACCATGTATTACACCACCAGCTGACCATATATTACTCCACCAGCTGACCATATATTGCACCACCAGCTGACCATATATTACACCACCAGCTGACCATATTTTACACCACCAGCTGACCATATATTACACCACCAGCTGACCATATATTACACCTCCAGCTGACTATATATTACACCACCAGCTGACCATATATTACTCCACCAGCTGACCATATATTACACCACCAGCTGATCATATATTACTCCACCAGCTGACCATATATTACTTCACCAGCTGTCCATATATTACCACCAGGTGACCATATATTACACCACCAGCTGACCATACAATACACCACCAGCTGACCATATATTACTCCACCAGCTGACCATAAATTACACCACCAACTGACCATATATTACTCCACCAGCTTACCATATATTACACCACCAGCTGACCATATATTACTCCACCAGCTGACCATATATTACACCACCAGCTGACCATATATTACTCCACCAGCTGACGATATATTACACCACCAGCTGACCATATATTACTCCACCAGCTGACCATATATTACTCCACCAGCTGACCATGTATTACACCACCAGCTGACCATATATTACTCCACCAGCTCACCATATATTACACCACCAGCTGACCATATATTACACCACCAGCTGACCATATTTTACACCACCAGCTGACCATATATTACACCACCAGCTGACCATATATTGCACCACCAGCTGACTATATATTACACCACCAGCTGACCATATATTACTCCACCAGCTGACCATATATTACACCACCAGCTGATCATATATTACTCCACCAGCTGACCATATATTACTTCACCAGCTGACCATATATTACACCACCAGCTGACCATATATTACACCACCAGCTGACCATATATTACTCCACCAGCTGTCCATATATTACTCCACCAGCTGACCATATATTACACCACCAGCTGACCATATATATCTCCACCAGCTGACCATATATTACACCACCAGCTGACCATATATTACACCACCAGCTGACCATATATTACACCCCCAACTGACCATATATTACACCACCAGGTGACCATATATTACACCACCAGCTGACCATATATTACTCCACCAGCTGACCATATATTACTCCACCAGCTGACCATATATTACTCCACCAGCTGACCATATATTACTCCACCAGCTGACCATGTATTACTCCACCAGCTGACCATATATTACTCCACCAGCTGACCATATATTACTCCACCAGCTAACCATACATAACTCCACCAGCTGACCATATATTACACCACCAGCTGACCATACATTACACCACCAGCTGACCATATATTACTCGACCAGCTGACCGTATATTACACCACCAGCTTACCATACATTACACCACCAGCTGACCATATATAACTAAACCAGCTGACGACATATTACACCACAAGCTGACCATATATTACTCCACCAGCTGACCATATATTACTCCACCAGCTGACCATCTGTTACACCACCAGCTGACCATATATTACACCACCAGTTGATACAATATTACTCCACCAGCTGACCATCTGTTACACCACCAGCTGACCATATATTACACCACCAGCTGACCATATTTTACACCACCAGCTGACCATATATTACACCACCAGCTGACCATATATTACACCACCAGCTAACCATATATTACACCACCAGCTGACCATATATTACTCCACCAGCTGACCATATATTACACCACCAGCTGACCATATATTACTCCACCTGCTGACCATATATTATTCCACCAGCTGACCATATATTACACCACCAGCTGACCATATATTACACCACCAGCTGACCATATATTACTCCACCAGCTGTCCATATATTACACCACCAGCTGACCATATATTACTCCACCAGCTGACCATATATTACACCACCAGCTGACCATATATTACACCACCAGCTGACCATATATTACTCCACCAGCTGACCATATATTACACCACCAGCTGACCATATACTACTCCACCAGCTGACAATATATTACACTACCAGCTGACCATATATTGCACCACCAGCTGACCATATATTACACCACCACCTGACCATATATTACACCACCAGCTGACCATATATTACACCACCAGCTGACCATATATTACTCCACCAGCTGACCATATATTACACCACCAGCTGACCATATATAACTAAACCAGCTGACGACATATTACACCACAAGCTGACCATATATTACTCCACCAGCTGACCATATATTACTCCACCAGCTGACCATCTGTTACACCACCAGCTGTCCATATATTACACCACCAGCTGACCATATATTACTCCACCAGCTGACCATATATTACACCACCAGCTGACCATATATTACACCACCAGCTGACCATATATTACTCCACCAGCTGACCATATATTACACCACCAGCTGACCATATACTACTCCACCAGCTGACAATATATTACACTACCAGCTGACCATATATTGCACCACCAGCTGACCATATATTACACCACCACCTGACCATATATTACACCACCAGCTGACCATATATTTACACCACAGCTGACCATATATTACACCACCAGCTGACCATATATTACTCCACCAGCTGACCATATATTACACCACCAGCTGACCACATATTATACCACCAGCTGACCATATATTACTTCACCAGCTGACCATATATTACCCACCAGCTGACCATATATTACTCCACCAGCTGACCATATATTACACCACCAGCTGACCATATATTACACCACCAGCTGACCATATATTACTCGACCAGCTGACCATATATTACTCCACCAGCTGACCATATATTACACCACCAGCTGACCATATATTACACCACAGCTGACCATACATTACACCACCAGCTGACCATATATAACTGCACCAGCTGACCATATATTACACCACCAGCTGACCATACATTACACCACCAGCTGACCATATATAACTCCACCAGCTGACCATATATTACACCACCAGCTGACCATATATTACTCCACCAGCTGACCATATATTACACCACCAGCTGACCATATATTACTCCACCAGCTGACCATATATTACACCACCAGCTGACCATATATTACTCCACCAGCTGACCATATATTACTCCACCAGCTGACCATGTATTACACCACCAGCTGACCATATATTACTCCACCAGCTGACCATATATTGCACCACCAGCTGACCATATATTACACCACCAGCTGATCATATTTTACACCACCAGCTGACCATATATTACACCACCAGCTGACCTATATATTACACCTCCAGCTGACTATATATTACACCACCAGCTGACCCTATATTAACTCCACCAGCTGACCATATATTACACCACCAGCTGATCATATATTACTCCACCAGCTGACCATATATTACTTCCACCAGCTGTCCATATATTACACCACCAGGTGACATATAATTACACCACCAGCTGACCATACAATACACCACCAGCTGACCATATATTACTCCACCAGCTGACCATAATTACACCACCAG